>NC_060141.1:488217515-488517969 GCF_021461385.2 Schistocerca piceifrons
TAAGGGCCTTTCTGGATACAGAAAATGTTCGACTGCTGCCCTGGCCAGCACATTCTCCAGATCTCTCACCAATTGAAAAGTCTGGTCAATGGTGACCGAGCAACTGGCTTGTCACAATACGCCAGTAACTACTCTTGATGAACTGTGGTATCGTGTTGAAGCTGCATGGGCAGCTGTACCTGTACACGCCATCCAAGCTCTGTTTGACTCAATGCCCAGGCGTATCAAGGCCGTTATTACGGCCAGAGGTGGTTGTTCTGGGTACTGATTTCTCAGGATCTATGCAGCAAATTGCATGAAAATGTAATCACATGTCAGTTCTAGTATAATATATTTATCCAATGATTACCCGTTTATCATCTGCATTTCTTCTTGGTGTAGCAATTTTAATGGCCAGTAGTGTAGTATACCGACATTAGCGCTATGTATTCACGCCGTAGCGGACATTAGTGGATAGCATTCGTGAAGTATTAGCACAGCCTAGCAGAGATCAGATTTTAGTGATCCATGATTGCTTGTTTGAACCTTGTGTATAGCGAGGACTCTGATTTTGTCGCATGTCGCCCATCGCTAGCGACACCTTTAAACATTAAAGAATAGTCAATCTGCTACTAATGTTGTTTGCTGAACTGTTGTATAGCATTCTGTGTATAACATTCCGAGAACGCAGCATCGCTTTGCCACCCTATCCGAGACGCGTAGGCGAGACCCAACAACTGGCGACGAGAATGCTCCGAACCCAGTGCCTGACAGCCACGACCTTATGTTTATTTTTTTGTTGCTGGCGCCTTAATATTCTCTTGTCTTTCCTTTGCTGGGGCGCATATTACTTTAACAGTTTCTTGTTGTTTTTCCTAATCAGTGTTTTCAGATGGATGTTGCAGAAAATTCCTTTGATTTTGTCGTTATTTGGATTTATTGCCTTGTCTATTTGGTGCATGTGTGTCTTCCAACATGCCCACCCCACCCGTCCTGTTTCCTGCTCAGGCGCCGCAGCCGCAAGCGTTAGATGCTACACAGCTAATGCAGATGTTTCAGTTTCAGACTCAGCAGATCTCAGCACTACTCAGCAACTACCCGCCAACACTGCGTGCCCAACAGAACAAGCACAGCCTACTACAGCTGCTATATCACCTTTTCGACAGTTTAGTGACCAAGAAGAGGAATGGCTAGAGTGGTTGTCCCAGGTCGAATAGCATCTCATATCCCACAATGTACCAGGTACTGTGAAACTTCCCTATCCATTATCCACGGGGAAGTGCAGTGTTCAGATTAATTCAAAAACTCTTTCCTAACGCCACTGAGAGAACTTGCGTATGACAGCATGATCGACTCACTAACAAACCATTATGAACAACAAGTGAATGTGGTAGCAAAAAAATGGTTCAAATGGCTCTGAGCACTATGGGACTCAACTGCTGAGGTCATTAGTCCCTTAGAACTTAGAACTAGGTAAAACTAACTAACCTAAGGACATCACAAACATCCATGCCCGAGGCAGGATTCGAACCTGCGACCGTAGCGGTCTTGCGGTTCCAGACTGCAGCGCCTTTAACCGCACGGCCACTTCGGCCGGCGAATGTGGTAGCAGTTAGGTATCAATTCTTTCATTGCAAAAAACGTTCAGAACAAACTTATCACGAGTGGGTAACAGATTTGCAGGGTATGACAAGGAAATGCAAATTCAAATGTACTTGCGGTGCTTTATATTCAGATGTCATGTTGCTTGATGTGATTGTGTGCAATGTGTCTGATGTCAAACTCAGAGAACAAATTTTGAAACAGTCTATTCCATCATTTCAGCAAGTAGTATAAATATTAGATCAGTACGATTCTGGTGCCTTGTCGTTGCATACGTTTGAGCAGCCAGCTATTTGTCGGGTTGGGCCCCTTGCTTGCAATCGCCCCATTCTGCACCGACGGCGTGCGCTAGTCACGACGAGTAAACAATGTTTCACGCCGCATAAGCAGTTCGCTAAACAGGTGGCTACACAGGCGAACAGAATTAAGTCCCGCCCTCACTGTTATAAACGGCACAAACGCCAGGAGTACACCTTTCGACAAGCTCAGTGTTACGCTTGTGGTCAGAAATAATATGTGCAATCCGTCTGTCTGCTACCGAACAAACATAAGAATTCGGCCCACTCACAAAAAAATCAAATGGCTCTGAGCACTATGGGACTTAACTGCTGAGGTCATCAGTCCCCTAGAACTTAGAACTACTTAAACCTAACTAACCTAAGGACATCACACACATCCATGCCTGAGGCAGGATTCGAACCTGCGACCGTAGCAGTCGCGCGGTTCCGGGATGAAACGCCTAAAACCGCTCGGCCACCGCGGCCGGCCGGCCGGCCGGCCCCCTCACAAAAATCTAGTCACAAGGCCCAAGTCATTAATGCAGTATATTTCAAGTCTGCCACTAGTAAGCGTGCTGTTTCTTCAGTGATACGTCAGACAAACAAACTTCTCGTTCATTTACTTATTTGTGGGAAATATGGGAAATTTCAGTTTGACGTGGGCGCCTCTGTCGCATTGCTCAATCGTCACACATATGAACTGTTAGGCTTCCCACGCCCCTCTAAAACTAGCACGCTAATGACGGCTTATAATGGACGAGACATTCCCATTCTCGGAATATGTACTTTGCCAGACATGTATCGCTCGCATATGTGAACAGTGACTTTGACAGTGCTACAATGATGTAAGTGTGAGAACATATTTGGTCTGGATTCTTTCGATTTCTTTGCCTTTAACGTTTAGGAAAATGTGTTGTCTGTGTCTGCATTCAATGCTAAAAGAATTCCCGGACTCTTTTCTAAAAGTTTAGGCAAGGCTAATAATTTTGTTGCACGTATTACGCTGAAAAACAACGCTCAGACGAAATTTTGCCGGGCCATAACTGTTCCCATTGCATTACAGGTAAAAGTCGCGGCTGAACTTAAAGAATTGCAAGATAGCGGAGTTGTTGCGCCTATATTAGTTAGTCAAAGGACAAGTCCACTGATTTTGCTTCCCAAACTTTCAGGTCACATTCGCCTCTGTGTTGACTTTAAGTCTACAGTCAACTCACAAACTGTCATTGATACTTATCTATTGCCACGCCCACAGGATCTCATGGACAGATTTGGCGCTGAACGCTACTTTTCAAAAACTGACTTGCGTGATGCATATCTTCTAAGACTGCTCGATGTAGAACCTCAAAAATTGTGTGTAGTACACACTCATTTGGACTTGTTCAAATAATTGCGTTTGCCTTTTGGCAGTGCTTTTGCACCCGCCATTTTCCAACTTTATTTGGAACAGCTGACTGCACACGTGCCAAACTGTTCAGACTATTTGGACGATATTGTGGCAGCAGCTCGTACACCTGAAGAACATATTGCAGATTTATGTGCTTTGTTTCGTGTGTTATCTGATGCAGGACTTAAGTGTAGACTGGACAAATGTGATTTTTTAAACCTGAATTGCAGCATCTTAGTCATGTTATAAACAGTCAAGGTGTACGTCCTCCTAAGTCCATTTGTAAACCATACGAGACCTGCCAGTTCCTCGTAATATCACAGAATTGCAGTCAGTTTTAGCGTAGATGAACTATTATATTCGGTTATTACCGAATGCTGCACAAATCGCAGATCCATTGCATCGCTTGCGTCGCAAGGATCTCCCCTTCGCCTGGTCTGATGAGTGCCAGGTAGCATTTCAGAAACTTAAAGATGCAAAGCTCATTGATCGATGCTTAGTTCACTTTGATCCTGACAAACCAGTTGTATTGTAAGTTGACGCTTCCTCTTACGGAATCGGTGCAGTGCTTTCACACACAATTGGCGGTAAAGACAGACCTATTATTTTCGCATCAAAAGTGTTGTCCAAAGCTCAGTGTAACTATTCACAAACTCAAAAAGAGGCTCTAGCTATTGTGTATGGTGTCATCAAATTCCACCACTATTTGTATGGCAGAAAATCTTACTTAGTAACGGATCACAAGCCGTTGCAGTCCTTGTTTCATCCGACGAAACCGGTTCCGGTACGAACTACCCAAAATTGCAAAGATGCGCTTTTTTGTTGTCTCAATACCAGTACAAGATTATGTATCGTTCGACAGCTCAACATGGTAATGCGGACGCACTTTCCTGCTTCCGATTGGGCCTGATACAGACTTGGACGCTTCTGCTGCATGTTGTCACATCGATGCTCAGGATTCTGATTGGATTCAGTGTTTTCCTCTGAACTATAGGAAAATTGCACAGGCCACGGAAGCTGATTCAGATTTGAACATTTTGCTAACACACATTCCCACATCTAGGCATCACTCAGTGAATAGCATAAAAAACTCTTTAGTGCTCCGATACTTTGCACGTCGGCATAGCTTCGCTGTACAGAAAGGTATAATTCTTGTTCAGAATGATAGTGGACAGTCACGTGTGTTGATCCCTAAAGCTTTGCAAAAATAAGTGTTGCAGTTACTTCTCCAAGGACACTGGAGGATTTTTCGTACGAAACAGTTGCGCGTCAACACTATACTTGGCACGGTATGGACGTCCATATACAACCGATGACGTCACAGTGTCACGCATGTGCGGAAAATCAGTTCGATCCTGCACAAAAATTCTCTGCTTGGCCTAAGTCGCAATGGCCATGACAACGTCTGCACATATACTTAGCGGGACCTGTTTGGAACTCTCATTGGTTGATTGTGGTTGACTTATATAGCAAGTTTCCATTTGCTGTGACAATGAACTCGACAACGTCACATAGCACAATTCAGGTGTTGTCATCGATTTTTTAAAAATGTGTGTGAAATCTTATGGAACTTAACTGCTAAGGTCATCAGTCCCTAATCTTGCACACTACTTAACCTAAATTATCCTCAGGACAAACACACACACCCATGCCCGAGGGAGGACTCGAATATCAGGGATCAGTCACACAGTCCATGACTGCAGCGCCTTAGACCGCTCGGCTAGCATCGATTTTTGCCTAGAAGGTTTACCTGAAGTAATAGTGTCAGACAACCGACCTCAGTTCACATCAAATGAATTTGAAACATTCAGTGAACGCAATGGCATACAGCATGTAACTATGCACCGTTCCATCACAGTCAAACTGGGAAGCGGAACGTTTTGTCAGAACATTCAAGCAGCAGATGGCCATATTTCGCTCCACACACACCAAGGATCAAGCATTGCAGCTGTTTCTCGCCTCATATCGTTCGCACCCACGAGACGGACAATCGTCGGCGGAATTGTTCCTCGGCCGCCGCCATCGGACAGTGCTCCACCTGCTCCACTCTCTTCAGCATCCGGCGCCAAAGGAAGGCCGCAAGTATCGCTTCGTGCCGCGTGATATTGTCTTTCACAGGGGTTTTAGCGGTAGCAGAGTGTGGGCGCGAGGCGAGATCGTCCGTCGACTTGGTACTTGCGTGTATCTTCTTTCAGGTCGAGATGGCTTGCAGTGCCGCCACCAAAATCAACTTTACATCTGTCATGTGCATGATGATCTTTCAGTCTCTCTTCCGCCAGATTCACGGGTCCAGAGGGTGTCCTCACTACACCACAGGACAACCCCATGGAGACGGAGCCTTCGCCTCCTCCTCCTCCTCTCGTCCTACGGATGGAGCTGGACCAGCCCACACCGCAGCAGCAGTCGCCACCTTTCCTTCATCAGGTTCATGGCAGCAGGAGGTGCACGCGTACCCTTCTGGTCGTCTTCTGGGGGACGTTTCCGCCAGAGCGAAGGCTGGATGGCTGGGTAAGACCGGAAGCTGCAGCTACAGCTTCCGGCCCGATGTTGCGCCCACACTCCTGCATCCCCTGCCGTGGTCGCACTCCGTACACGACGACGATCCGTCGCTTTGATGGGGGAGGAATGTTCTGGCGTAACCACAAGCTCCGGACAAAGACGAAGTACGCAACAAGATCATAGAAGGCGGTGAAACGACTTTGGCGAATGGTGAATGGAATAACATACCCGTGAGCACGGTGCGTAAAATCCTACAAAAGATCCTTCTTTGCTATCCATTCAAAATTACCCATGTGCACGAGTTGCTTCCTGTTAATATGCCAGCAAGAGAGACCTTTGCTTTAGAATTTCTTGCTCGCATGGAAATGGACAATGATTGGCTATGGAAGATTTTGTGGACAGTCGAAGCCCACTTCCATCTGACTGGATATGTGAGTACACAGAATTGTCGAATATGGGCAACGGAAAATCCACACGCGTATCAACTAGTACCACATCATCCTGAAAAGGTCAGTGTGTCGTGCAGGTTTACGGCATCATTTATCATAGGGCCATATTTTTTCTAAGAGACAGGTGCTTCCGGTCCTGTTACCTGTACAGTCATTGGTAAATGCAACGACTGTCTTTTGCGCAACCACGGCATTCCAGCCCTCCAACAGCGTGGATATGTGGATGGCATCATTTTTATGCAAGATGGCGCTCCTCCGCACATTGCAAAACCAGTTAAGCAGAGGCTGAAACGCCATTCCGGAAATGCTAGAATTATCAGCCGCCGTTTTCTTACAGCCTGGCTGTCCCGATCACCTGATCTTAATTTATGTGACTTCTGGCTGTGGGGCTAGCTGAAAGATGTTGTGTTCAGTGTTCCAGCTGCAAATTTAGCTGCAATGAACGCGACACATTCTGAACGTGACCCTGGAAACACTTCCATCAGTTGTTTCTCGATTTCAACTTGTTGCAGAAAACGGTGGACAGCATATTGAATATGTTTTGCGCTAGTCACACGGAAATTAATAATCCGGTTTGACTCTGATTCATTCATTTTATGCGGTTTTTGGCCTCAGGACAGTTAAAAACGGATGTGATTGATGCTTTTTGTTCTGGCTTAACCACAAGCGCCAGACAAAACGAAGAACACAAGACCAGAGAAGGCAGTGAAACAATGTCGGCTTGGAATAGGACCGCACCACAACAGGAGCGCTCTCAAGCCGAAGTGGATATAAGCGCCTCTCCTGCCAGCCTCGGCCGCTCAGGTCTCCTCAGTATACCGACATTAGTGCTGAGTATCCGCGCCGTAGCGGACATTAGTGGAAAGCGTTCGCGGAGTATTAGCACGGCCTAGCAGAGAGTGCTACGAGATCAGATTGTAGTGATCTATATCCATTGCTTGTTTAACCTTGTTTATAGTGAGGACTCGGATTTATGTTGCATGTCGCCCATCGCTAGCTACGCCTTTTTATATTAAAGTTAAGTATTGTCAATCTGCTTTATAGAAATAAAACTATTAATGACATTTGCTTAAATTTTGTACAGCATTCCAAGAATGCAGCATCCATTAGGCACCCTATATTAGACGAGTGGCCAAGACCCAACAATTTTTATGCTGTTTTTGGCCTCAGGACAGTTAAAAACCGATTTTTTGAGTGAAATCTTATGGGACTTAACTGCTAAGGTCATCAGTCCCCAAGCCTACACACTACTTAACCTAAATTATCCTAAGGACAAACACACACACCCATTCCCGAGGGAGGACTCGAACCTCCGCCGGGACCAAAAAACCGATTTTTCCCATCCGATGTGATATGACCTTACTATTTATTTTTCTTCTGCTATACATTTTCCCCCTTCTCTGATAACATTCCGTTGCAATTTGACGTCATTCCGACCTGTAGTGTTCTTTCTACAGCTTTTTGAACGTCGAACTTTAATTATAATCACCCTGTACTTTAAGCTACACTTCTTTGTACCTTTCTTTACCTCAGAAAGTGAAACTGGTCGTTGATCTGGCAAGGAGATTAGATTTGGGTCCAACTCTCTTCCGTCTCTGCTAACCTAACTTCGTTGTGCATTAAATTACACTTATCTTGAATATAAAATTGAGAGCATAAATGCTATATTGCGAGTTAAAATCTTCCTCTCAAAGTTAAATTTTATCCTCTTAAAAACCAAGTTTCTCCTCTCTCGAGAAATGAAAATTCTTTCTTCATTAAAAATTGAATTCTTCCTTATTTGAAACTAAAATTCGTCCAGCTTTAAAACAAAAATTTTCCTTTCTTAATTTTTTCCTTTTTTTCATCTTCTTTGCTAATGAATGATGTTAAGTAAGAGTGTAAAGACGCTGATCTTGATGTTGACTTTTTAAATTATTAGTTTTCTTTTTCCACGTAATTATTAAATGTTGACTTCTGTAAGTGTTATATTTTTCTACAACGGCTAATACATAATATAATACTTACATACAAATACATAAAATCATTTACGTTATTATATCCTTAGTTACAAAGTCAAATGAAACTGTATTGTTCCAGAGAGCATTTCAAGTCTCAAATAAATGAAAATTTGTACCAAGGCCGGGATTTGAACCAAATATATACATTATAGGTGTTTGAGATTTGAAAAGATCTGGAACGATATAGTTTCATTTGATTAAAGTACTTATGTCTGGGTTTCAGGCAGGATTGTACATTCGATGTTGAGGTGCTAGCGAGCCGCGGCAGTGCTGTTCTAGGTTAGGGTGAATACCAAGTGAACTGAGACGTGAATGGAGTTTGGATTGAGGAGAAAGGTGTGGTTGGGTAACCCACACGGTTGTACACAGCCATTGTGCCACGGTGGCGTAGTGGTAAGCGCATCTGCCTAGTGAGTAGGAGACCCAGGTCCCAGCCTTTGAATAAATTTTCATTTGTAGCTTCAGTCTGCATATGTTAATCGTAGTTTACACGATGACACTAGGTTGCAGGCAACTGCGTTACCGGCCACTGCTCATGCGCGCCGCCCGTTAGCGCAACTCGTTGGTGAAACTAAACACTTTCGGCGTGTTCCAACTTTGGCGACACTAGTTGCATGAGTTTTGAGGTTATGTGTATTCGTAGAGTGTAGACAAACTGAAATATGAAATGGGGAACGGAGAATAATGTTCGCTTTTTGGATATCTATGCTTGTGGGATTTCAGTGATGCTGATTACAAATCTAAGCAACATATTGCTGCCGCTGAGACAGTCATGTGCGATCATAACATAGATGGTTTGACAGTATCTGAGCTGCAGGGCAAAATTTATTGAGCTAGGAGCACATATACAACTGAATTACGAAAGAGACAAGCAAGTGTAATTCTAGCTGTGGCAATGCTCTCGTCCACTAGACTAAAATCCCATCGTTTGAGTTGGCCAACTCTTTGTTAAGGAATATTGTTGGCAGGAGGGAAGGCTACAAAAATTCAAAAAGCTTTATTCTTTATTCAGTATTCATCTATTTAAAATGTCGCTGCAGTGTTCTCCATTCACATATGTTCAAATTTTGAAATATTGCCACTGTACAGATCTATCTTCAATAGAGTAATTTGCAAACTATTCTCTTCTTAATGCGGCCTGCTTCGAATGATTATTGTTTCTAATGTTAGTATTTACTACTGTTAATGTTAATAATTATTGGTGTTAATTAAAAAGCGTCATCACCAACTAAAACCGTATCTTATAGCATGCCGAGTGTTCTCGATTGTAATGCACGCAATATGAAATGCAATTTCAATTCTGGCGACATTGCTTCACGCATTACAGTACCTTTATTCCGTATCGCATCTCCATTTAGAAAAAAAACGTGAACAGTTGTGGTGACATAGTAAGATAATTAAAAGAACTTCTTGGATCTTCCGCTATAAATTATTTCAGCAAGAATGCTGAGCAACCGAGCTCACGTCTTTTCTTATGCAGCGATTCCACGCAATAAGCCTTAATTCATCACAACTCGTGCGACGTGCAGCTATCAAAAGTCAAAAGTTTCATTTCAGACACGACTCAGGGACCCACAAAACGACGAAACTGAAGTGTATACTGGTGTCGCCGTGTTTACAGTCATATGTGAAACCACTTGCGTGCAACTCATTCCACGCAACGAGTGGCGCAACCCAATGTCGGTGTGTAAACTAGGCTTTAGTCACAAAGATTTATTTCTGTTTCCGTATTAAATTTTATGTTCTCCATTGCACGTTATTTCATACTCTACAGCTACTTTTTATCTTCTTTCAATGCTTATAAAAATATGCATCCTATAAAGAGCTTGCATTTTCTTCTGTAAAATGCAGTTTTGTTTCATAATACAGAACTAGTACTTTAACGATAAAAAATTCTTTCAGTGAATAAAGACATTTTACATGATTTTAATTTTGTTTTAAATACATCCCTAGTCTTACGAATTCTGGGAATGGAGCCATTCATATATAGACCGTGGTCTGTTATTTTTAATTTTGTTCTTTGTCTCAAATAAGTGTGCTTATTTTTGTCACCATACGAAATCTGACAAATATTTACAGCGCTGTAGCATGAGTTGTCTGTTTGTAACTTCAGTTTTGCGGTATTAATTTTTAGACCCTCGTTATTTAAGTATTTATTCACTTCTGATGTATTGTATGTTGAAAAATGTAGTATCTTATCATCGTCAACAAAAAATAGTTCAGAGGTGTCATCTGTGAAATTAATTATATGTCAATTAGATGCTGTACTACGTCATTTATGCACAAGAGAAAAAGTAATTGTTCAAATATGTACGTTGGTGGTAGTAGGCTCGTACAGCAGAAAAAATGTTGGTTCTTTACCACTTTGAGTCCCAACATGAAAAATATATTATTTCTAAGTTGTTCACAAAATGAACCTTTACTATCACAGTAAGTAACGAATACAAAATAATGAATTATTTTAAAGAGGTGGTTTCACTTTGGAACCACTGGGACATACAGATTTCAAACACTCATCATTTCATATGATATATTTCAAAGGAATTCCGCAAATTACCTACACACAATCCCACATCTCGGAACTTCCATGAACTCACAATACTTAGAACAGATTACAGTCCTAAGTAACAAGGAAAAATGGTCACAAAATTTAATAAATTTACATCAAAAGTACATACTGCTCCAGTGGTTTCAGTTTGAAACCACTCTTAAAAGCAGTAGTATATACTCAAATTTACTTTACAAGAACTGTAAATATACTTAATTTTGCTGCAAATGGTCTTTTCAATATGATCACTATTTGTAAAAAAAAAAAAAAAATCGTGTCTCAATGTCCTAAATCACGCAGCACATTCTCCGTGCTTACTGCCTTTGAACGATGTTAAGTGGATTACAATCAAAGAGACAGAGAATTCATATCTTTGGTTACAAAGTGCTACAATCGTAGAAGTACCACAGTCTAACATAACAGTCGCGACACTTCGCCTCTATTTTGTTGCCTACAGCGCCAGCAGCGCCCCAAACGGCCGGTAGGTTGAACTGTGAATTCGGCGCGATCGTGAAAGCGAATAGTGATTGTTTATTTTGATTTATACAATGGTTTTTACCATCGGGAGCGTTTGTAGCGCAATAAATTGCAGCAAAAAAGGGAAGAAGACACCACAGTTGTCTTTTTTAGGTTTCCTAAGGATCCTGGGAGGTATATACCATCATGTTACAAAACTGTATCGTCAGGATTCACTTGCAAACTATATGTGTATAAATGATGAATGTTTCGTTTTAGGAGCAGAAAATGGCTTGTTAATAGCAGACGAGAAGACCTTATGAAGAAAGACCCAGTTTACCTGTATAATAATATTAGGTTTTGTTCGCTACATTTCGAACAAAACCAGTTCATGAACGCAGCCAATAACAAACTCGTTTGGAATGCAGTACCCACGCTGTTTGACATTCCAAATAAGCCCCCTCAACTGACGATGAAGAAGAAACTGCCACAAAGATTCGACAGTCAATCTAAAGCTGTAAAACAGTCCTATGACACAGAAGCAACCAGTTCGACTCTCCATGTATCAGTGCCAGATTCGTTTGCATCAACACTGACCTGCTTTGACGATGAAGTGGTTAAATTAAGTACAGCTGTTCGTGTCTTACAGAAGCGTGTGAAGTGTCAGAATGTGCAGAAGCGAAACTATTACGGGACAAGGAAAGTGCCTACAGATAGATTGTTTGAAAATTACTCAAATATTTGGTTTTTCGTGAATTTAATGTAATCAGCTCATTATAATGTTTTCAGAATATGTCTACCACTATTTGGCAGTTGCTTGTCCCACTTAGAATAATATAAAGATGAAATTCATACTTGTGGCAACAGGTGACAATGACAAACAGAACGATAAACGAGCTGTCGATCGCTTTTGCATGTAGAGGTACATATCTGTTCTTCTTACATGTGAATCTGTGCGTTTATATTCTTTTGATATCAACGTGGTAAGCTGCAATTCTGTCCAATGTCACAAGTGTTTCTTCACGAATGTGTTGTAGCTTGCCACTCTATTCATGGTTTTTGTCCATACTTGCGCATATTTTAGAATCATTTTTAGAAACGTATATGCCTTCTGATACTACACAAACTCTTGGAGGCAAGAAAATAACTCGAATAATTCGGAAATGACGTAGGAAATGAATGCAAACAAACATTATGCTTACGACGCGTCTGACGTTCACCTTACCTGCCGCTTGGAGCGCTAGTGTCGCTCCATCTGTCAAACGGCAACAACTATTACAGCAGTGAGTGTCGCGACTGTTATGTTAGACTGTGGAAGTACCTCATTGCACTGCTAGATGTCTCTGTCCTCCACCAGCATCGGTGCCTTCACGCGAAAGGCACTGGTAAATCAAAACTTCTTGCTGAACTGAATCTTTCTCTGGTACTTTACTACCAGAATAAATCTTCGACAGTTCCGGCATTGTCAAGAAAAAATGATTTAAAGCTTGTGCATTTTGTGTAAGTCCTACGATACCGCCGCAAACTTTCATTTTTCTGTTTCCCAGCTAAACTGCTCCATCTCCTCCTAAGGAACAGAATGGGACGTCACTTTTGTTTGGAGCTCAGCCAAATTTCAGTCGTAAACGTTTCATAACCGGTTTTCCAAAACCTTTCCATCTCAGCTATGTGCCATGCACATGGTGCACTGCAGTTGCGAAGGTCCAATGCAAAAAAATACTCCCAGCCTTAGTTTCTCAGTTGCCATCATGCACTCCTCTAATAAATGGAAGAAGACTAACCACCATCTCTCTGTAATTGAAAAGTCATCTTCAGGGTAGGATTCTCTTTAGTCATAGCAAAAGCCCGTCAATTTTTCTTCAGGTTTTCTTTTATATCTTCTATCATGTCATAATTTGCTGTTCGAATGACTTCCGAGTTTCTGTTTCTCCATACACGTAAAATCTTTCGTTGGATTATTTGAGTGTTTTCTTTAAATGCCGGATTTCTCTCTTGGAACGCGTTTAAGAGAAGAATGAAAAGAGCACAAATTATAGTGACATGAGCTCTGAAGGATCGACGGACATGTTTTCCCTCTAATAAATGACATTAGCCAAAAACATCACTTTCAATCCTTATGTCAGGGACGCCAAATGATTCAAGCGGAAGTACTTTTCTTATGATACGCAGGTCCTCAGGAAGTATCACACACTTCTGACCGGAAAAATGCATTTGTAAATGTTTCAGAGGACGATAAAGCCCAAGATCTACTTTAACTACTAACTTAATTCCTGGTGCCATGATCTTTTCATTAGACTTTTCTAGGTGTTTCAATGGTAAATATTGAACATAAGTTTCAATTGGTGTAACTAGAAGAGCAGGCAAGGCAGACACAAGCGCTTTTTGTCTGATATCATACACAATTTAATTGTGTGCTGACCACGTTAATAAAAGTTGTTTCGATGCTTGATCAATACTGAAACCGAGACAAGTATTTCCTGTTCTCATCCATCCCATGTCTTGGATTACTGCTTCTCTGAGGCAATACTGTTACTCTGAAGAAGGCAACTGAGTATTAATTTAGAGCTCTTTGGTTTACTACACTTGAAAAGAGAACTTGGTATCAACGCATATATATGTTTTCAGGAACAGCAATTTTTTCAGCATGAAGACACAGTGCAAAATCTTCACCTACGTTATGTTCTTCACTTTTCTGTTACGCAACTATGATTGTACCGCTGTATCTTCTTGGAAGTCTACAATATCCTCTGCGAAATGAATAAATCTTTGTTGAATCACATCTGGCGACAGATAACTCGTTCATTTGCATTCGTCTTAAAAGTTACAGTTGTGGCTGTCTTGTTCACTAGCCGGCCGAAGTGGCCGTGCGGTTAAAGGCGCTGCAGTCTGGAACCGCAAGACCGCTACGATCGCAGGTCCGAATCCTGCCTCGGGCATGGATGTTTGTGATGTCCTTAGGTTAGTTAGGTTTAACTAGTTCTAAGTTCTAGGGGACTAATGATCTCAGCAGTTGAGTTCCATAGTGCTCAGAGCCATTTGAACCATTTTTTTTTGTCTTGTTCGTTATGTCGCAAACACGTACATAATGAACTGAAATTCGAGTGATATGTAAGAAATTTACAAGGTTTGAGCTTCGAGTCAACTGATACATAGACAGACCAATAGGAAATCGCAATGGAAGTTCTCGAGTCTGTTATATAATAATCTTGTGACCCGTCAGTTTGATAAACGTTCATAGGTTAGTATTTAAGATAAACGACTAGCACAGAAATCAATTTCATTAATTCTTTTTTCTCTGTACTTACAGAACGTTTTCCAATAAGACGCCATGCTGTTGTTGTTGTGGTCTTCAGTCCTGAGACTGGTTTGATGCAGCTCTCCATGCTATTCTATCCAGTGCAAGCTTCTTCGTCTCCCAGCAGTACCTACTGCAACCTACATCCTTCTGAATCTGCTTAGTGTATTCATCTCTTGGTCTCCCTCTACGATTTTTACCCTCGACGCTGCCCTCCAATACTAAATTGGTGATCCCTTGATGCCTCAGAACATGTCCCACCAACCGATCCCTTCTTCTTGTCAAGTTGTGCCACAAACTGCTCTTCTCCCCAATTCTGTTCAATACCTCCTCATTAGTTATGTGATCTACCCATCTAATCTTCAGCATTCTTCTGTAGCACCACATTTCGAAAGCTTCTATTCTCTTCTTGTCCAAACTATTTATCGTCCATGTTTCACTTCCATACTTTCCTTCACTCCATACAAATACTTTCAGAAACGACTTCCTGACACTTAAATCTATACTCGATGTGAATAAATTTCTCTTCTTCAGAAACGCTTTCCTTGCCATTGCCAGTCTATATTTTATATCCTCTCTACTTCGACCATCACCAGTTATTTTGCTCCCCAAATAGCAAAACTCCTTTACTACTTTAAGTGTCTCATTTCGTAATCTAATTCCCTCAGCATCACCCGAATTAATTCGTCTACATTCCATTATCCTAGTTTTGCTTTTGTTGATGTTCATCTTATACCCTCCTTCCAAGGCACTGTCCATTCCGTTCAATTGCTCCTCCAAGTCCTTTGCTGTCTCTGACAGAATTACAATGTCATCGGCGAACCTCAAAGTTTTTATATCTTCTCCATGGATTTTAATACCTACTCCGAATTTTTCTTTTTTTATCGTGTACTGCTTGCTCAATATACAGATTGAATAACATCGGGGATAGGCTACAACCCTGTCTCACTCCCTTCCCAACCACTGCTTCCCTTTCATGTCCCTCGACTCTTATAACTGCCATCTGGTTTCTGTACAAATTGTAAATAGCCTTTCGCTCCCTGTATTATACCCCTGCCACCTTCAGAATTTGAAAGAGAGTATTTCAATCAACATTGTCAAAAGCTTTCTGTAAGTCTACAAATGCTAGAAACGTAGGTTTGCCTTTCCTTAATCTATATTCTAAGATAAGTCGTAAGATCAGTATTGCCTCACGTGTTCCTATATTTCTACGGGATCCAAACTGATCTTCCCAGAGGTCGGCTTCTACTAGTTTTTCCATTCGTCTGTAAAGAATTCGCGTTAGTATTTTGCAGCTGTGACTTATTAAACTGATAGATCGGTAATTTTCACATCTGTCAACACATGCTTTCTTTGGGGTTGGAATTATTATATTCTTCTTGAAGTCTGAGGGTATTTCGCCTGTCTCATACATCTTGCTCACCAGATGGTAGAGTTTTGTCAGGATTGGCTCTCCCAAGGCCATCAGTAGTTCTAATGGAATGTTGTCTACTCCCGGGGCCTTGTTTCGACTCAGGTGTTTCAGTGCTCTGTCAAACTCTTCACGCAGTATCGTATCTCCCATTTCATCTTCATCTACATCCTCTTCCATTTCCATAATATTGTCCTCAAGTACATCGCCCTTGTATAGACCCTCTATATACTCCTTCCACCTTTCTGCTTTCCCTTCTTTGCTTAGAACTGGGTTTCCATCTGAGCTCTTGACATTCATACAAGTGGTTCTCTTTTCTCCAAAGGTCTCTTTAATTTTCCTGTAGGCAATATCTATCTTACCCCTAGTGAGACAAGCCTCTACATCCTTACATTTGTCCTCTAGCCATCCCTGCTTAGCCATTTTGCACTTCCTGTCGATCTCATTTTTGAGACGTTTGTATTCCTTTTTGCCTGCTTCATTTACTGCATTTTTATATTTTCTCCTTTCGTCAATTAAGTTCAATATTTCTTCTGTTACCCAAGGAGTTCTACTAGCCCTCGTCTTTTTACCTATTTGATCCTCTGCTGCCTTCACTACTTCATCCCTCAAAGCTACCCATTGTTCTTCTACTGTATTTTTCCCCCCATTCCTGTCTATTGTTCCCTTATGCTCTCCCTGAAACTCTGTACAACCTCTGGTTCTTTCAGTTTATCCAGGTCCCATCTCCTTAAATTCCCACCTTTTTGCAGTTTCTTCAGTTTTAATCTACAGTTCATAACTAACAGATTGTGGTCAGAGTCCACACCTGCCCCTGAAAATGTCTTACAATTTAAAACCTGGTTCCTAAATCTTTGTCTTACCATTATGTAAAAAACAGAAAAAAGTAGCTGTTCTGGTATTTGACCTGATTCTATTTTCAAACTTTCATTAAAATTCCAACTGTTGGCATTCAACGCTGATTTTCGTGTTAGTATGGAAGCTGCATAAAGCACTTTAAAATGTTCTTCATTGATGTCGTCTTCAAAATTAGCAACAGCTGCACCTTTGGTACGCCTCAGACAAACCATTTCAAAATCATTTTTTCGTTTTGGAGCAGAAAATACTGTTCCTGAAATTTTTTCTGCTAGAAAAGTTTGAAGTTCTCTCCTTGTCATAACCTTTGGAGATGGTTCCAATCTTCTGGAATGATATACAATAAATATGTGTTGTGGAGATCTGCCACACATGTGACATGCGCTTCCTCAAGAAACTCCTCTACTGTATTCAGAAATTCAATATTTGAAGCCACTATAGTCGCAGGCTTACGTTTTTTTTCTGACCTTAAAAATGGTTCAAATGACTCTGAGCACTATGGGACTTCACATCTGAGGTCATCAGTCCCCTAGAACTTAGAACTACTTAAATCTAACTAACCTAAGGACATCACACACATCCATGCCCGAGGCAGGATTCGAACCTGCGACCGTAGTGGTCGCGCGGTTCCAGACTGTGGCGCCTAGAACCGCTCGGCCACACCCGCCGGCTTCTGACCTTAACTTGTTTGCGTATAAAGTGTGCTGCATTTTGTGGTCCAGCGTGCAACATGATACAAAATATCAATTGCGTGAGCATCTGTAGGACTGATTACCCCATTCACAGTCTACGTCTGATTTCCACTCTGCTCAACGGCCTTTTGAAGATTACTTCCTCCTTTATTGTAAGAAACGTGGTGCTATTGATGTTTTCGAGTTGCTTTGGAATCACAGAAGAAACAACTTTGTTTAGCATATTGTGAAGTCTGACGCCGTGTAAAAGGCTTAGAGACAACCAGATCCTCTGCTTTCGTCCACTCTTCATCTTCTTTCGCCAGAAAACTGTTCTTTCGTAATTTTAAATTCTTGTAGCAGCTAAGATGTCACCTGATTTGCATTTTCATCAGGTTTCTGACGGAATCATCACCGTGTAATAAACCATGCAAAAACTGGTACTTACCATCTTCCCAATGAGATCAATTGGTTATCGTTTCTGAGACCTTTCGGTAGGTGTTTTCCCGTGGATTTTCAACCACCTTCTTGCTTCCATTCGTATTATAAATCACATATACTTAACTGTATCTTGATCGTTATCCTTCAGCTGGAGAATCTGCTTTTGCGATTGACCTCAAACTTCCACTCATTTCCTCGCTTTCCTGCTACCTGAACCTAAAATATGCATATTTGAGAAAATTGTAAAATGTAAAATGAGTATTTATAATCAAACCTGGGTTACAATTTAATTTAGAAACTAAACCTTGAAACGTATTTACAGACTCAGATTGACAGATTATTTTTTGAAATTTTAACCAAAACGGCTACATTTACGTAAAAGGCGCGTAATGGGGTCCCTTAGGGATATGGCAGCAAGAGAGGAGAAGAAAACCAATGTGCACTCCGTGTGCATACCGGGGGGAGTCATTCCAGATGTGGAAAGGGTCCTTCCGGATGCCATGAAGGGTACAGTGTGCACCCATCTGCAGGTGGTCGCTCATGTCGGCACCAATGATGTGTGTCGCTATGGATCGGAGGAAATCCTCTCTGGCTTCCGGCGGCTATCTGATTTGGTGAAGAGCTCACCATCTGCAGCATCGTCGACGGGACTGGCTGCGGACCTTTGGTACAGAGCCGAGTGGAGGGTCTGAATCAGAGGCTGAGACGGTTCTGCGACCGTGTGGGCTGCAGATTCCTCAACTTGCGCCATAGGGTGGTGGGGTTTCGGGTTCCGCTGGATAGGTCAGAAGTCCACTACACGCAACAAGCGGCTACACGGGTAGCAGGGGTTGTGTGGCGTGGGCTGGGCGGTTTTTTAGGTTAGATGGCCTTGGGCAAGTACAGAAAGGGCAACAGCCTCAACGGGTGCGGGGCAAAGTCAGGACATGCGGGGACCAAGCAGCAATCGGTATTGTAATTGTCAACTGTCGAAGCTGCGTTGGTAAAGTACCAGAACTTCAAGCGCTGATAGAAAGCATCGAAGCTCAAATCGTTATAGGTACAGAAAGCTGGCTGAAGCCAGAGATAAATTCTGCCGAAATTTTTACAAAGGTACAGACGGTGTTCAGAAAGGATAGAGTGCATGCAACCGGTGGTGGCGTGTTTGTCGCTGTTAGTAGTAGTTTATCCTGTAGTGAAGCAGAAGTGGATAGTTCCTGTGAATTATTATGGGTGGAGGTTACACTCAACAACCGAGCTAGGTTAATAATTGGCTCCTTTTACCGACCTCCCGACTCAGCAGCATTAGTGGCAGAACAACTGAGAGAAAATTTGGAACACATTTCACATAAATTTTCTCAGCATGTAATAGTCTTAGGTGGAGATTTCAATTTACCAAATATGGACTGGGACACTCAGATGTTTAGGACGGGTGGTAGGGACAGAGCATCGAGTGACATTATACTGAGTGCACATCCGAAAATTACTTCGAGCAATTAAACAGAGAACCGACTCGTGGAGATAACATCTTGGACCTACTGATAACAAACAGACCCGAACTTTTCGACTCTGTATGTACAGAACAGGGAATCAGTGATCATAAGGCCGTAGCAGCATCCCTGAATATGGAAGTTAGTAGGAATATAAAAAAAGCGAGGAAGGTTTATCTGTTTAGCAAGAGTAATAGAAGGCAGATTTCAGACTACCTAACAGATCAAAACGAAAATTTCTGTTCCGACACTGACAATGTCGAGTGTTTATGGAAAAAGTTCAAGGTAATCGTAAAATGCGTTTTAGACAGGTACGTGCCGAGTAAAACTGTGAGGGACGGGAAAAACCCACCGTGGCACAACAACAAAGTTAGGAAACTACTGCGAAAGCAAAGAGAGCTTCACTCTAAGTTTAAACGCAGCCAAAACCTCTCAGACAAACAGAAGCTAAACGATGTCAAGGTTGGCGTAAGGAGGGCTATGCGTGAAGCGTTCAGTGAATTCGAAAGTAAAATTCTATGTAGCGACTTGACAGAAAATCCTAGGAAGTTCTGGTCTTACGTTAAATCAGTAAGTGGCTCGAAACAGCATATCCAGACACTCCGGGATGATGATGGCATTGAAACAGAGGATGACACGCGTAAAGCTGAAATACTAAACACCTTTTTCCAAAGCTGTTTCACAGAGGAAGACCGCACTGCAGTTCCTTCTCTAAATCCTCGCACAAACGAAAAAATGGCTGACATCGAAATAAGTGTCCAAGGAATAGAAAACAGAGGAAAGTCCACAGAGGAAAGTCCACTGGACCTGACGGGATACCAATTCGATTCTACACAGAGTACGCGAAAGAACTTGCCCCCCTTCTAACAGCCGTGTACCGCAAGTCTCTAGAGGAACGGAAGGTTCCAAATGATTGGAAAAGAGCACAGGTAGTCCCAGTCTTCAAGAAGGGTCGTCGAGCAGATGCGAAAAACTATAGACCTATATCTCTGATGTCGATCTGTTGTAGAATTTTAGAACATGTTTTTTGCTCGAGTATCATGTCGTTTTTGGAAACCCAGAATCTACTATGTAGGAATCAACATGGATTCCGGAAACAGCGATCGTGTGAGACCCAACTCGCTTTATTTGTTCATGAGACCCAGAAAATATTAGATACAGGCTCCCAGGTAGATGCTATTTTTCTTGACTTCCGGAAGGCGTTCGATACAGTTCCGCACTGTCGCCTGATAAACAAAGTAAGAGCCTACGGAATATCAGACCAGCTGTGTGGCTGGATTGAAGAGTTTTTAGCAAACAGAACACAGCATGTTGTTATCAATGGAGAGACGTCTACAGACGTTAGAGTAACCTCTGGCGTGCCACAGGGGAGTGTTATGGGACCATTGCTTTTCACAATATATATATAAATGACCTAGTAGATAGTGTCGGAAGTCCCATGCGGCTTTTCGCGGATGATGCTGTAGTATACAGAGAAGTTGCAGCATTAGAAAATTGTAGCGAAATGCAGGAAGATCTGCAGCGGATAGGCACTTGGTGCAGGGAGTGGCAACTGACCCTTAACATAGACAAATGTAATGTATTGCGAATACATAGAAAGAAGGATCCTTTATTGTATGATTATATGATAGCGGAACAAACACTGGTAGGAGTTACTTCTGTAAAATATCTGGGAGTATGCATGCGGAACGATTTGAAGTGGAATGATCATATAAAATTAATTGTTGGTAAGACGGGTACCAGGTTGAGATTCATTGGGGGAGTACTTAGAAAATGTAGTCCATCAACAAAGGAGGTGGCTTACAAAACACTCGTTCGACCTATACTTGAGTATTGCTCATCAGTGTGGGATCCGTACCAGATCGGGTTGACGGAGGAGATAGAGAAGATCCAAAGAAGAGCGGCGCGTTTCGTCACAGGGTTATTTGGTAACCGTTATAGCGTTACGGAGATGTTTAACAAACTCAAGTGGCAGACTCTGCAAGAGAGGCGCTCTGCATCGCGGTGTAGCTTGCTCGACAGGTTTCGAGAGGGTGCGTTTCTGGATGAGGTATCGAATATATTGCTTCCCCTTACTTATACCTCCCGAGGAGATCACGAATGTAAAATTAGAGAGATTAGAGCGCGCACAGAGGCTTTCAGACAGTCGTTCTTACCGCGAACCATACGCGACTGGAACAGGAAAGGGAGGTAATGACAGTGGCACGTAAAGTGCCCTCCGCCACACACCGTTGGGTGGCTTGCGGAGTATAAATGTAGATGTAGATGTAGAAGGTGCTAATAACACCTTGTGTATAACGTTTGTTTTAAAAAATCGGATGCTTAGGAGCGAAGTTATAGGGGTTAGGTGGGCGAAGACTCATAATTTTTCGCCATCCCCTCCCAGTCGCGGATCTGAGATGTCCACCATGAGTTTTCTCATTCTCTACTTTATAAGGGTTCCATCTACAACGCTCTGCCACTAAATTGCACGCGGAATGACAAAGTGACCACTAGGAAATTGAGTGATAGTAAAGCGTAACTTACATTTTTAAGTCTCCTAGTATTTTCCCACATTTAGAGCAAGATGCCATTCATCACACCCGAGTAGAAATTCCATCCAAGTCATTCTGTGTCCTCCTACAATCACGAAAAGACGACAGTATCCTGTACACTACAGAGTCATCAGCAAACAGTCGCAGATTGCTGCTCGCCCTATCCGCCAGATCGTTTATGTATACTGTATAAAATTAAGAGCGGGACTATCAACGTGCCAGGAACCTAGAGGGCGTTTAAATCTATTCTCCGAGTGAACAGTCAATCTAACGTGGTCATCAGTAATATCTTAAAATATGTACTTTGTGTTTAAAGAGCTACACACAAAAAATAGAAAATTGCAAAAAAAATTAAAAGATTATCTGCCAATTTTCAACTTACAATGAGAGTAAAATAATGAGTCAGTGATTATGCGGATCATCTCTAAGTTCAAGTGCACAATCAAGTGTCTGAAAATACAGAGAAAAAACACACAAACATCACAGCAGATCACATTACATAAAAAAGAAACAAATGGTACACACTAACACAATAATAAAATAGTACATCGTGTTGTAAATATATTGAAGAAGTAAATGATCCAAATAACATTCAGAACAATTATCACAATACAACAAAGACTAAGATCATGCAAAAGAACTCCAGACAAATTCAGCAACTGCTGTCAATCCCTATACATAGGGCAAAGAAGCAGAAATATCCGAACAAGGTACGCTGAGGACGTGAGAGCTCTGAAGAGTGACAGCACACGTTCCACTAAGTAAAATCCACCACCCCACAAATACCGAAACTGGTCTACACACCATGAGACACAGCCACAGTTCATCCCGAAAACTAACAATTGACGAAAATTAACATATACAAAAGACTATAGTGAAAGCTGAAAACAAAATAAATGAAAACACAACACTTTCTGCAACAACAAACACTTTACTGCTTTACAAGAACTGACACACACACACACACACACACACACAGTCACTGCCTCATCACATATAATACACGCACACACACACACACACACACACACACACACACACACACACACACACAACGTCACTCCCCCATCACACATAGAAACGCAAGAAGGAAACATTCAGAACTTCCGCTACAGTTTTCCAAACCTTCTCCGGACATGCGATACATCTTGCCACACAAGCGAACAGCAAGATAGCGTAATAATTTGAATTACTATCAAAGCGTTGTGTTCTTCTATACTTTTAGAGCAACTACACGCCGACCAACGATCGTGAGTACATGACAGATAACATTACAACCTAGTGCCCACCAAATCTGTATCCACAACACTGCCACAATTCCCAATAGTATAACACTGAGGCAAGGAAGTCCACATTTCGATACTCGTTAATAGGATAAAGAGGAATGTTCGATACGTGTCGCCGGCTTTAACCAATGACATAGGAAACATGTGACAAACGCCATGAAAAAATATGGCTACTGTGACTTGTTGTTATTGGCGATTTTTTCAAATCGGCTGAGCTACAGATCAGTCTGTCACCACACAGCCGCTCATACTGTTGAAGATGCCGCAAAACGGCAACATACATACAAAATGTGCAGGAAAAAACGGCAACAAACATTGAAACCATATAATGACTCAAAAGTATAAAGGCATTGTAAAACTATTTCGCACGATACAGTATCTGGAACCAAACAGTACACACGTAATAATGTTTCTGTAATTTTTTTGTAATGATGCTAATTTTGCATGTGTTAGAATAAAGAAACCCTCTAATAATGGCGATATCTTTGCTTAAACTCGTTTGGGGAAGAAATTAAACAGAAATTGCTTCCATCAAGGCGTGCTCACAATCTCGTATTTATCTATGAGAAGTCACTGGAGCAGGTCTTCCATTTCCGTTACGTAGGTCTGCGTTGAAGCAAGTCGACTTCGGTTGCGAGGTCCGGAAAAGACGTGTATGTGTGCGTGTGCACTTGCGTGGGAGTGCCGCGGCTAGGCGGCTGTCAGCTCAAGCGGCGGCCTGCAGGTGACTCGCTTTGAAGTGACCGCCGGTGGCCGCAAGTTTCCAGGCCGCGGCTTTTCCGCCGGACTGCCCTTCCGATAAGGCAGCTGCCCGCATGGCCCTTCACCGGATTTCCTCAAGACCTGCCGCGGCGCTCGGCTGTGCGAAGTGACCGCTGGCCGGTTTCTCATTCTTGTGCAGATGCCTAGTCTTTACCACTGACCTTCAGTGTCAAAGTTACCCAGCAAAGATCCTGCGTAGGTGAGAGAATAAATGATTCCGCATTACGCTGTAGCGGATCGAAGTCAGTATGAGTTAATGGGCATTCATCATGCGGCCATCACCTCTGGCATAAATGAATAATTTACTTTAATTTTTGACAATACTTGGTTGTAATAGCCAAGAAACTAGCAAATGTGTGAATGATGGATTTAATGAAAGCAGATGTAAGTATTAAACCTGTAAATATTACAAGTTTAAATTTAATTCATGTACATAATTTTACTGTTTATTAACTGAGGATCATTAAAATTAATGAAACTCAAGTTTTTCTAATTACATTTTTGTAATGTGTTTATCTGACATGTTTGACACCCAGGAGGATTCCCTCTTTTATGGGTCTATGGAATGAGTAATTAATCTAATCTAATCCATCTAATCTAATCATCATAGGCTGTACGTCAGTCAAGTAGCGTTACTCCCTCGACCACTGGTTCCATGTGAATCAGGTCTTACTCAAATATTACATATGGTGTTAAAAAAAGGTGTAATATTTTCTCACAGGAGATAGTATTGGTCAAAACTAGAAGAAAAGTTTCTGTGCAAGGAGATTCCGTGAGGATGTCACAAACTTTCACGGATAATGGAGAATGGTAAATGTATCAATTCGAGAAGTCTAATGATAACTGGGACCCTATGTGCAATTTTTAAATGATATCATTTTCGCTTTTGGCTGTTAAAACATTATTTATTGCCATGAATAGTGTTTTAACAGCGAAAAGCGCAAATGATCTCAATCAAAAGTATCAAACTGAATTAAGAGATCCTGGTCCAGAAACAGGCTAGACGAAGTGAAACCTTAACTTTTCCCGGCGAATTGAATGTTCAAATAACTTACGGATTTGCTGCCGGGTGATGTCGTCAACCACCGCCGATATTTCGACAGGAGCACACCCTGCCATTCTCGAGGAGAACGTCACCCGGCAGCAAATGCGTGAGTTATTTGAACTGCCTAGACGAAAGTTATCTGATACGTCGGACAGTGGAAAACATGCATCGGTACTGTAGTTGCTAAGACTGTAGGATTATGCAGTTTTCGGAGGTGTTAGTGTGGACGAAAACAAGAACGAAATGTCTAGAAAACACGGGCTCCAAAATGCATAACTTAGGAGCTATGAGCACTTGTTCATCTTCGCTCGAGTGCAACACGTCTCTTCTACTGAACAATTGCCAAGAGCTCTTAAAATATGCGTTTTCAGAGCCCATTTATCAAACTTTTGTTTTTGTTAGTTTGGTCGATACTACCTCCTCCTGAAATACGGAAACCAAAGAACTCGAAATAGAAGAGACGTATTTCACAGTACCGAAGATGAACAAGTGCTTTTATACCTCTTCAGGTATGGATTTTAAAGCCCATCTTCACTAGGGACTCTTTTCTTGTTCTGGTCCATACTACCACTTCTGAAAGATGTCTGTCCTACAATCTTAGCAACGACAGTACCGTTACATGTAAGTAGTGGGGCAAACTTTGTACAAGGACAGTCTACATTATTGCAAAATATATTGAAGATGGCATCAGTAGATGTGACGTCAGGAGTTTTCCTCTCCCCTCCCCCCCCCCCCTCTCCTTTCTCCTCCCCAACCCTCTGACTCCCACTCCCTTTCCCCGACTGGGAATAGGTAGTAAACACACGATTTATGCTGGACTGTCGGTGTTTAAGGACATGTCTTTATTTCATCATTTTTTAGATGTGCAGGTGTTCTGTTGAAAGAATTTTCCAGTTTCTCCGGAGACTGAGAGTAAAAGCTCAGGAAGGTGCAAGTATTACCCTGTTGCGTCAAACAACAACTTAATACCCTAATTTGCTACAGATCATCAATCCAGATCAGTTAAAACATCATAAATACCTATATGCATAGCCAATACATAGGTACTGCAGAAACAGTAAGACTAAAAACCTCACCTACATATCAAATAAAGATTCGTGAAATACTGCAGAAAATGGTACACTAGCACAGCTAGATACCTCAGCTACACTTCACCTGCACATAATAAAAAGATCTAAACATATTGCAAATAGCACGGACTTCAATGCGAGATGCCTTTAATAGGTTCCACAACGAAACATTGTCTCGAAATTTGGTAGAAAATCCGAAGAAATTCTGGTCGTATGTAAAGTACACAAGCGGCAAGACGCAATCAATACCTTCGCTGCGCAGTGCCGATGGTACTGTTACCGACGACTGTGCCGCTAAAGCGGAGTTATTGAACGCAGTTTTCCGAAATTTCTTCATCAAGGAAGACGAATGGAATATACCAGAATTTGAAACACGAACAGATGCTAGCATGAGTTTCTTAGAAGTAGATACCTTAGGGGTTGCAAAGTAACTCAAATCGCTTGATACGGGCAAGTCTTCAGGCCCAGATTGTATACCGATTAGTTTCCCTTCAGATTACGCTGATACAATAGCTCCCTACTTAGCAATCATATACAACCGCTCGCTCACCGATAGATCTGTACCTACAGATTGGAAAATTGCGCAGGCCCCACTAGTGTTTAAGAAGGGTAGTAGGAGTAATCCATCGAACTACAGACCTATATCATTGACGTCGGTTTGCAGTAGGGTTTTGGAGCATATACTGTATTCAAACATTATGAATCACCTCAAAGGGAACGATCTATTGACACGTAATCAGCATGGTTTCAAAAAACATCGTTCTTGTGCAACGCAGCTAGCTCTTTATTCGCACGAAGTAATGGCCGCTATCGACAGGGGATCTCAAGTTGATTCCGTATTTCTAGATTTCCGAAAAGCTTTTGACACCGTTCCTCACAAGCGACTTCTAATCAAGCTGCGGGCCTATGGGGTATCGTCTCAGTTGTGCGACTGGATTCGTGATTTCCTGTCAGGAAGGTCGCAGTTCGTAGTAATAGACGGCAAATCATCGAGTAAAACTGAAGTGATATCAGGTGTTCCCCAGGGAAGCGTCCTGGGACCTCTGCTGTTCCTGATCTATATAAATGACCTGGGTGACAATCTGAGCAGTTCTCTTAGGTTGTTTGCAGATGATGCTGTAATTTACCGTCTAGTAAGGTCATCCGAAGACCAGTATCAGTTGCAAAGCGATTTAGAAAAGATTGCTGTATGGCGTGGCAGGTGGCAGTTGACGCTAAATAACGAAAAGTGTGAGGTAATCCACATGAGTTCCAAAAGAAATCCGTTGGAATTCGATTACTCGGTAAATAGTACAATTCTCAAGGCTGTCAATTCAACTAAGTACCTGGGTGTAAAAATTACAAACAACTTCAGTTGGAAAGACCACATAGATAATATTGTGGGGAAGGCGAGCCAAAGGTTGCGTTTCATCGGCAGGACACTTAGAAGATGCAACAAGTCCACTAAAGAGACAGCTTACACTACACTCGTTCGTCCTCTGTTAGAATATTGCTGCGCGGTGTGGGATCCTTACCAGGTGGGTTTGACGGAGGACATCGAAAGGATGCAAAAATGGGCAGCTCGTTTTGTATTATCACGTAATAAGGGAGAGAGTGTGGCAGATATGATACGCGAGTTGGGATGGAAGTCATTAAAGCAAAGACGTTTTTCGTCGCGGCGAGATCTATTTACGAAATTTCAGTCACCAACTTTCTCTTCCGAATGCGAAAATATTTTGTTGAGCCTACATAGGTAGGAATGATCATCAAAATAAAATAAGAGAAATCAGAGCTCGAACAGAAAGGTTTAGGTGTTCGTTTTTCCCGCGCGCTGTTCGGGAGTGGAATGGTAGGGAGATAGTATGATTGTGGTTCGATGAACCCTCTGCCAAGCACTTAAATGTGAATTGCAGAGTAATCATGTAGATGTAGATGTAAGTAGCATGACATACAGTACACCGACACTCCTAAACTTCACCTAAAGATTATAAACAGGCGCCGTATTTACTGCAAATGGAGCCTATACATTATGAAAAATACCCACCTGCACTTTCCGAGAGAGAATTAAATGTATTCACGCATACACGAGCATAGAGCACAAGAGTACACATGACTGGAGGATCGTGTGCCGTCAGCATGGCCAGGCACTATTGCAGTGTCTGGAAGCCTACTGGCTTGTGACTGGGCCAGCAGACAACAGTCAACAGAGCACAAGGTCTTAAGCAGCTGCACCTCGAACTACCACAATAGCTGGCACTCAGACTGCATTTGCAGGTGGCCCAGTGGCCTCCATGTTATCTACCAACACCTTACACAGTTAGGTGCTCGGCAGCATCCTGGTGCTTTGCTGACATGGCCCACAGCAGTCTACTGTCCTGTGGGAAATGCGTATGGCGCATGCAGACCTGGGTTTCCCTCAGAATATCCTCTCATAGATTGATGGTTGTTCAAAGTCATTCATCAGCTTGTGCAGCATCCAATTCTTCTCAGAACACCTGGGTGCTTAAATGTCAGTGGGGAAATATCAGGATGTTGAACAATATGTTTCTTGCCCTCCCACCTGCAAAGCATTGAGAGTCTTTCCAAGAATGACCGGAAAGCTAAAGGGTGCTCTTCCCTTGTGAAAAAGAGAAAAATTCCTGTCTGTAGACCAGCCCATCCCAAATGTGCACCGAGCGGGGTGGCGCAGTGGTTAGACACTGGACTCGCATTCGGGAGGACGACGGTTCAATCCTGCGTCCGGCCATCCTGATTTAGGTTTTCCGTGATTTCCCTAAATCACTCCAGGCAAATGCCGGGATGATTCCTCTGATTCCTTCCCTAATCCGATGAGACCGATGACCACGCTGTCTGGTCTCCTTCCCCAATCAACCAACCCAAATGTGTATAAGCCCACAGGCCTGAGTTTCCCTCAGAATATTGTCCAGTAAAAGCATTATCTGGGTTTGATTCCAAGTCCTGCACAAATTTTCACTGTCGTCATTCCATTCTACAGTTGATGGTTGTCCATATTCGCAATTGTGAATACATGTAATGTATTTCATAATGGCTATGGTCATCACAGTGCTTATTTCTTTGGACACGCATACGTGTCCAGAGGAACATTGGATTGTAATTTAGAATAACACAAGCACTGCAATTTGTATTTATCCGTGAGCTCTGATCAAGCGACTTACAAGTAAAATGTCTCACCTGTACAGGAATATAAATAATGAATGTACAAGTTCAGGTTGTTGACACATCATTGACAACATATGGAAGTTTGAGGCGGCTGTGAATCATGCTCAGATAGCCTAATGGTAAGGTAACAACTCACAATAAGTGGGAAATTTGGGTTCGAGTCCTGATCCAGCACAAATTTTCATTGCTATCAATTATTGTACAGCTGATGGTTGTTCAAATTCACAATTGTCAATACAATTAATGTATATTATTCTTAGGTGCTACTCTGTTGGAGGTCATCACACTGACAGTAGTACTATGCTGAGCTAATAATGGTTATCCATGCAGAGAAATAGACGCTGTTGGAGAGACCCATCCTTTTCCAAAGCTCCAGACCAACTGATGCCTATGTGAGATCCCACCACGTGATCTGGCAACACTGGATGTATGAGGCAAAGTCCCAGCTGCAGTTGGACTGCAACTTGTCAGCAGGAGCCAAGATCATCCAGTGCCTTCTAGCAGTATAGAAAGAAGCATAAGAGTAGGTGCCCCTGCTTAATAACACACATACAGAAAAAGTGCAGTTGCGCTAAGTGTTTACAATTGTACTACATTTATGACCAAATTTAGAATACTTGGTCTGAAGTGATGCCATGATAACGTGAGAAGACATGTCTGCAACTTGGATCTTTAGAGCAGACTTTGAAAGAGGGAGATTTAGAAGCAGGTCACTCTGTAATATAATGGATGTTTCAGGGTGTTGGGGAAGTGGTTTGTACGATATTCATAACCTATGCAGAATGGAGATACTCCCACATTCATCTCCTGTATCTGCATCATTATGCAGTTCAATGGGCAATGGGTACTTAGATTGGCTCACTGTAAATATAGAATGTATGATGTGAGGCTGATATTTTTCAAAGGTTGGTCTTCAACTTTTAAGGAACATCCTGATGAACTAAGTGAAGCTGGATTCTTTTATATTGGTGATAGAGATGGAACCATGTGTTTCTGTTGTGGTGAAGTCTTCAGATATTGGGGTGGATGAATAACACATGGTTTGAACATGCTGTGTGGTTTTCCAAGTACTTGTTTATGCTTCTTTTGAGGAGTAAGAATTTTGTAGATAATTTGTTAGAAGACAGATGTAAAAATTATTGCAAAGGTTGCAGCTGATATTAAACCTTCATCAAATCATCTGAAAGCAGTTTCAGAACAACATGTGACAATGAGAGCTTCTGAGAGTTCTCGCCAGTGTAAAATCTGCTTCCCAGAAGAAGTGGGAGGACTATTCTTTCCCTGCAGATGTATTGGTGCTTGTGTTGAATGTGGACATACCCTTCCCTCATGTGCTGTGTGTCAGAAACATGTTTCATCTACAGTAAGAGCATTTTTGAAAAAGTCCATGATGTAGTAAGAGATTCTATTGTTTTCTGAGGTATTTTGCATACTTTGTTAATACAGAATGTGAAGAATAAAGCATTATCATTAAAATGTGTTTTTCTTGTTTTTTCCTACATCAATCATACTTAGATCTGCTCTTTGTACGACATCTACGATTACACTGTGATCTTAACATTGCTTAATCTACGTTGAAGAACCATGACTTTTTGGTGTTGAAGCATGGAACTGACATAGAATACTATCAACCTGTCAACATATTCAGTGTTCTGTTGGGTTAAAAAATATCATTTTGTCCCCCAGCAGAAAACTATTGTTAAGATCTGTGCTACACAGTTCCATATGATCTGGTAACAGGCGCTTTGCAAGTGGACACCCCACTTAGCTATTAGTGACTAGATTTTGTATGGGGGTGTATAGCAAAGAGAAAAAGAACATCTGAGTGCTGCCTACGGCTATGTGTTATATTACTTTAGTATTACATATTACACAGCAGATATAATCAGAACTGATAGCTGAAGCTGCTTGATTTCTTAATGTATGCACTATATGTTGGACAGAAGGATGATGTCATATAACAGTACTTGAATAGGGGGAAGTCTCTGCACTCTAAAGACTTTGTACCATATCCAATAGTCAGGAGCACGTTGCATATTTGAAGAAATTGGCATGGACACAACAGGAATATAAAAAAAAAATCCATCTAAAGCAGAACTGGTTGACACTGAAATGGACCCACAGCTTGTGCTATTGCAATGGTGTTCTGTTGATGACTACTAGCTTATCTATTTGGATAAAATGCTAGATTTTTTTTATCAGAATTGGTATGTGCAACTACATAACATTTGGCTGAAATGTTTACATCTTCCTCCACTAAAATGAACCTAGTTTTTAAACTCTGTTTTATAATTGTGAAAATGGATTGTTCAAGTTTGATCCTGTCTAAATGCTAGTGATATGGAAGGAAATATCAAAAATCAGTATGGGATGTATATGCGATGGAGGACTGTAGTTTCAGTGGAACATTTGTTAGTGATGGAGGGGGTACCCTACATAGCATCATTGCACATAAATAGCCCTGACAGTCGTTTGGAACCCATATTACACGCATCTGATTACACTGTGCCACAAGATTATTGGGTACTCTTTCACAAATTACATTTAGAAATTAGGATGGAGTCTATATGCGTGTGTATGACACGGAAGACTGTAGATTCAATGGGAAATTCGTAACTTGTTGGAGGGAATGCCGCACACAGCATCACTGTACTTAAATACCTCTGACAGACATTTGAAGATTAAGTTACACACATCTCATTCCATTGTACCGAAGTCATTATGGATTTTGAAATTATAACCATGCAGGTTAGTACCTGTATGGTAATGTCATGCAGATTTTCCCTCCTTCTGCTCAATGGTTGACTATGCTGGAATGTCAGATGAGAATAAATGTCATAAATTCATAGCAGAGACTTTGTCCTTGGTGGTTGGTAAGCCTGGACACTACACCCAAGTTGTGGATAGAAATCTGTTGGAAATCTTAGATGTCCTATGAGCAATGTATAATACTAATAATTTATGAGAGGAATCACATAAAAATGTAGTGCCAGCCTGGACATTAGATACATTCTATTTATGGGAAGGATTGATGGAGTTTAACATTCCATCTGCATTAGTATCAGATTTCCATCATACCAAGGTATGTCTACAGCAAAAGTCAGTGTTAGTTAAAAAAAATTATACTACCATCTATCAAAGGAATCTGTGGGTCGTTATCGTACAGCGTCTGAGAATCCTTCAGTTAGTTGGGAACCTACTGCAATCTGAGTTCATCATGGGGCCTACTGTCTGAATCTATTGAATTGACTACTACAAATGCTAGTACGGTACTATACCAGAATGAAATTTTCACTCTACAGTGGGGTGTGCACTGATATGAAACTTCCTGGCAGATTAAAACTGTGTGCCGGACCGAGACTCGAACTCGGGACCTTTGCCTTTCGTGGGCGAGCACTCTACCGACTGAGCTAGCCAAGCATGACTCACGCCCCATCCTCACAGCTTTAATTCCATGAGTACCTCGGCTCCTACCTTCCAAACTTCACAGAAGCTCTCCTGCGAACCTTGCAGAACTAGCACTCCTGGAAGAAAGAGTATTGTGGAGACATGGCTTAGCCACAGCCTGGGGGATGTTTCTAGAATGAAATTTTCACTCTACAGTGGAGTGTGCGCTGATATGAAACTTCCTGGCAGATTAAAACTGTATGCAGGACCGAGACTCAAACTCGGGACCTTTGCCTTTCGCGGGCAAGAGCTCTACCGACTGAGCTACCCAAGCATGACTCATGCCCCATCCTCACAGCTTTAAAGTGAAAATTTCATTCTAGAAACATCCCCCAGGCTGTGGCTAAGCCATGTCTCCACAATATCCTTTCTTCCAGGAGTGCCAGTTCTGCAAGGTTTGCAGGAGGGCTTCTGTGAAGTTTGGAAGGTAGAAGACGAGGTACTCATGGAATTAAAGCTGTGAGGACGGGGCATAAGTCGTGCTTGGGTAGCTCAGTTGGTAGAGCACTTGCCCGAAAAAGGCAAAGGTCCTGAGTTCGAGTCTCGGTCCGGCACACAGTTTTAATCTGCCAGCATGTTTGGTACTATACCAATTGAACCATAGTTACCCACACATCTGTATCAGCTGTTATAGTATGCTTTCCTGTACAGACAGCAGTACAGTTGATCAGAAATGAAATATGTGACGTGTGGTTTCTGATATGTTTTATGTGTGGTTTTAAAGACTCTGATGCTGTCTTGCTCCAATATACTCTTGACAAATAGTAAGCATGCATACAACACAGTAAGGTCCCTTTCTCTATCCACTTGCATATGAAGCGATGAGGAAAGGAATATGTGCATTTGACAGGTGACTTTAAGTGATCAGCTGTGATGAATCTGTGGGACTTGTACGCTGCTGCATTGATTGCTATGAAGAGACTATCTGTGGAGGAGATATCTTAACTGCTATTGGATTATGTTGTCATATGACCTATTGTACCTCACTTTCCTGTACAGTGTCAGTATTTCAGAACTTGGGTTCTGTCATCGTGGAACATATCACAGCATCTCAAGTCTGGACCAGCATACAAGAATTTATACTGTTGTGCTACAACTTAAACTGCACCCCTTTCTTATTCCTCTCCATATCTGCACTCATGTTCAAAACTAATACCATATGTGTGTCTTGTAAAATGGGGATAGGTATTTTGTACATAAAGCAACAAAGATATATGACAACAAATTCATTTATTCCATTCTTTTAGATATAGGTGTGTATAAATGATAGATACATTTCAGTTTTTGTGGTACAATTAGTTTTTTTTTTTTTTTTTTTTTTTTTTTTTTTTTTTTTTTTTTTTTTTTTTTTTAATTTCACACAAAATCCACTGGTTCATTTTCCACAGCAGTATAGTATTTCCTGAATAACTATCTCTTGTATGCACTAAAATCTGCTTGTATTTCCCTCAAACTGATTGGAGCATCACACAACTCAGGTATTGCATCTGTAAATTTAGTGTCGATGGATTCCATACCTGCTGAAGCAATAGTAGCTGTCACTGCATGGTTGCAAGAACTGAACCACTATTCTAAATCATCCAGATGTGTACTACACACATGAAGATAGTTCACAACCTCATTGTATATAGCTTGAGTACATTGTAGCCGGTGGTTCTGTTTCTTTGACACAAGAGTCAGCACCATCCATAGTCTAAATAAGTTCATAACAGTAAAGTGCCATTAATATAAGGGTAGATCTTCAGATTTCATCCTGAGCACTGTCTAATCATACACAGATGTGATAAATAGCACCAGATCAGTACATAAATACCTGTAGGGGACAGAGAGAGTTATACTCTGTAGTCATATGAGCATTGATGTACATCACTGCACAACACACCTGCCCCTATTCTGACTGAGTACACCACCCTTTAACATCCTTCATTACATTCTCAGTCACATCTGCTTCTATGCCTATATTCATACATTTTGATCCACTAACAGTTAAATTATGTGTAGAAATTTATAGTGGTGGTAGTGTGCCTGGGAGCAATTGGCATCTTTCCATCCACTAAATTCACACTCTACCATTGCAGTACCACTGGAATGCCCCATGGTTCAATGGGTGCTGCATATATTTGAGTCCAGAACTGACCTGTAATGTACTGTTTGAAACTCCCAGTGCACTGTCAATATTGCTCAGTGGAAACTGAAAGCCTCCAGTGCATTTCCATGAGTCGTGAACAGGTATACCTGTGCTCTGCTGCTGTGTGTCTTCATCATACAAATCGATGAACAGCACAGACAATAGCAGACTCTTGTCCTGCTCCAACATGCTGACCACTTCCACTACTGCATCCCAGATGTCAGGCTGCAGATCTCGACAAGCTGCACTGTTGTGCTGCTGCAGCTCTCAACAAGCTGGAGAACACCATTGCTGCAGATCCTGCTCGTGCTGCTGAACAAAGAAGAAGAAGAAGGACTGCTATGTGCAAGAATAATAATAGCAACTACAAACATAGATGTGACAGACATAGGTGTAATATTATTAAGGAGGGAACTTTAACATGCGATAACAATAATAGCAACTACAGACATATATATGACAAACATAGATGTAATATTATTAAGGAAGGGTATTTATTCCTCCACTTCTTTCTGTTCTGCTGTTAGGTATTGGATGATCTCGGCTGCTGACGATGTATCATGGTCCTTTCATTGAATGCAGCTGGGACCTTTGAGCTACTACACTCGCTTTATACATCTGGTGTTGCCAGATCTCATGGTGGGGTCTTGCACAGGCATTTGTCCATCTGGGATTGCAAAGCAGGATGGATTTCTGCAATCCCATCTGTTTGGCTGCTGGGAGAGCCTACATGTTACTGCCATCAGTGTGATGCTCTCCACACAGTGTAGCCTAAGAATAATATCATTTACCAACTGGATTTGTGGCAATCGCTTCTTGGATGATTGAAGAGGCAGACTGATTAGCTATTTCTGATACTTTACTTACGATTTATACTGAAAAAAATTCAGATTTTATTCTAGGGACTATTTTATCTTATGCTGATCAGGGGACTTGTTATGCTGATGGTAGGTAATTTGTGGTGCAAAGAACTATTTTACATAATGATAGCTCAAGAATTTTTTGCATTGACTAATTTACTGTTCATGCTATAAAGTGATTCATTCAAAGACTGTCTTAGGTTATAATGATTTAATGGTGGTATTTTTGCTAGACTTCTGCCATTTGAAGACTAACATTAGGAAATTTAAACTGCTATTTGCCAGAATACTTATTGATTACCCAAACCATCATTAATGTGAGATCAAAGAAAGTTAAGAAGAAAGCAAGATGCAAATTTTACACTCATTAAAGACAACTGATATGGATATGACCTAAAGAGGAGAGTAATGGTTTTATGTAAAGTTATTAACCATAAGTTAATAAAACCTTATGATAATTGTAAAAATTACTTATATGACTCATCATCTAATAATGCTCACAATTGTCCTGCCTAAGATATTTATCTTGCTGTAAAGAACTTTACAATCAGTAAAATAAGTCTGAGAAAATCCTTGAAACATGAAAGGTATGGCAGTTGTACGAAGTATTCTTATGTTTCTGTAAATAATTTTACATACCTACATTTACTAGATTACCACATTTTCAGTCACTTCAAGGAAATTTAATGTTTGGTTGTCATAATGAATACATCCTCATATTGAGAGTCTCTGAGATTTATTTTGCCATATTTAACAAAATAATATTTGTAATAGGAAATTTAAGTGTAAACTGGAGGAGTTGAATTTAAATGTCTCTACTGTCAGGTATTTAACTGTGATGTTTATACATTTGTTATACTTATGGTGAAATGCTATTTTTTGTGAAACTTTGATGTAATGTACTTCTTCCATGTTATAGTAATTAAGAGAGAAATTACTGTATTGAGATGCAGTGAACTAACATCATGCAATGAGGATTTTTGTGAACTGAAGTTATGATGAAACTTTCTGACTCAGTTTGTATGTAGCAGCACTAAGTTGTTTAATTTGAAGAATAAATTATGTGTGTACTTGATTATGTATTACCTAAACTTTTTTTTCAGTTTTCTGATCATAAGAGTGGTGCCTAGATCCACATAAAATTACTTCTGTTTTACATACTTACACGAAATTCTATCTCTTTTAGTGATGATATTCCAAAGTTTGTCTGACATTAGCTTGCATTTTTCTAGTACCCTAGCATCTACATTATTATTTACTCTTATACAAATTTTGTATATAATGAAGAATTAAGTATTTATTTTTTATGTTAAAGGTATGTAGTATTATTTCATAATATAAATTTTATACTTAAAGCTCTGCCATTGATTAACCATAGCTGTTTGACTTGCTTTTTACACTGTTTTTCCCCTGATTGTGTCAGATTTTGACAAAATTACATACTGACACTGGAGTTTTTCATGGAAACAACCTTGTATAAAATCTTTCCAGCACTCAGAATGCATCAAAGAAATATAATAAAAAATCATAAATCTTAAGGGTGTCAGTGTAGCTAAGGCACTTACTGTCCTAGCAAATTACTTCCGCATGTTCAAGCAAATTGCGAAAACAGCACACAAAATAAGAACGCTTGTCTAACTTGAATATTAAACATTTGCTAATGAATTCAGAACACAGGAGAATATAATCCATAAAAACTTGAGACTACTTAGGCTCTGATGTCAAACAAGAGCATCTCTGGAAGCTGGTGCATGAATTCTTTGACAGCTGTGAAAGGTGAATACTTTAGTTGACAATCTTGATGGCTACATGAGCCACTTAGGGAGGAGCAGAGCATTGGCCAAAAATCTCACAGGAGAGTGTGTATGATGTGTGGGGCACATAATTTATTTGGGTAGTGAATCTGTTTTGGATGGTTGTACTTGTGCCTGAGGTTGAGACTGGTTTTTCAGCATTAGTGTAGGTGGTGCTTCTAGAAACATGTATGTAAGTTTAACTCAGTTGAGACTGTAGTAGCTTTACCAGTCAATAGCATATTCAGAGTATATGCTCCTCTTTTGATGGAAAATTTGGGTCTATGTATGGAGATTATAGTGATGATTTGACAGCTTCTGTGCAAAACATGACATGCACGTACATTTGCAATTCTCCATTCACATAGATAAGGGTCATTTCATGCCCAGCTGTTTCATGATTGTGAGTGCACGCAATATACACAAGAATCTCGCTAATCCAGCCATTCCTGGCACATATGCGCGCTGGATTAGCGTAAGTGGCGGATTATTGAGTGTCTGAAATTTATTTTTATTCATTTATTTTGTTTTTTATTTATTTTGAAAACATAGGGGATTTATTAAACCCAAGGATACAGTTGTAAAAAAATAGAGGATATACTTTATCAAATCCAAAAGAAAACTTAGTCCTTGAGTGTATACTGTACATAATTATACACTCATATCACTCATTAGGAAATATGTCCCTAATTTTTAACTGTCGTAATGATGATATGCAATGGTGGCATGCTTTATAATGCTACCACTTTACAAGCATTACATCAGTACTGCATGTATCTGGTTGTTGCATAATGTACTCCAGGAAGACCTCGGCAACTTCAGCACCAGCACTATGAGAAATTTTCATGCTCTCCTCTCCTGTGTCCTCTTCTTCATCACTTTCATCATTACTTTCTTGCACACTTTTGATTATTTCTTCATCGGTTAAAGTTTGGTCTGTATTACAGTGTTCCTCATTCAGCCACTTAGTAACATCTTCATCATCAATTTCTTCTCCTTCTGGAAGGTTGTGGAACATGTCAGTGTACAAAGTAATTGATAATTCTGAACTGGCTGGCTCATTGCTATCACTCACTACTGGATCCAACTCTGCATCAATGAATGGCCACAATTTTTTCCAGCTCTTCATTATGGTAGTGCTCTCCACTTTATCCCATGCTTTGGGTGCTTGGAAAACAACATCACGTATGTTAATTGCTTTCCACGCCTTCAGCATATTCTCAATACAGTCATTTCCACTTTCGTTCAGTAAGGAAACGGGAAGTGAATGTGGATAATGACGTTTAATTGATTCCAAAATTCCCTGGTTCATGGGCTGAATTAGGGCTGTCACATTGGGTGGGAGAAAGAGTGCTTGTATACCACTGGACTCTAGAGAAACATCTGAAGGATGACTGGGAGTATTGTCAATTATAAGGACAGCTTTCAGTGGAAGCTTTCTCTTCTTTAGCTCTTTTCACACTGGTTATACAAACGTTTCATGGAACCACAGAGAGAATATTTGTTTCTCAATCCATGCTTTCTTCTGAGCACAATACTGCACTGGTAGAGTGTCAGTTTCAGTGTGTCCGTCCCCAGTAGCTGAATGGTCAGCATGATGGATTGTCAGTCCTCTGGGCCCAGGCTCGATTCCCGGCTGAGTCGGGGAATTTTCTCCATCCAGAGACTGGGTGTTGTGCTGTCCTCATCATCATCCTATCATCCTCATCAACTGCAGGTCACCGAAGTGGCATCATATTGAAAGACCAGCATCTGGCAAATGGCCTGCCCGACAGGGGGCCCCAGCCATACGATTAAATAAATGAAGTGTCTGTGAGTTGAAAACAATGTGGATGTTGGGATTTTCCAATCACCATAAGTGGTAGTTTATGATTCCCATTTACATACGTGCTATTTCTGTTGCTTGTAACCATGAGCTTCCTTCTCATTCTTGGCAGTTAATGTTTTTGAAGGAAGCATCTTGTAAAAGAGTTTTGTTTCATCAGCTCTATACAAGGCATCATCAGTTAAATCTTCTTCCTCTATTATCCTCCATATCTTGCTTACAAACTCATCAGCATTCTTATCATTAGCTGACCGACTTTCCCCGGCGACTGTCAGGTGCCGAATGCCATTTCGTTTCTTCCAGTTTGATAGCCAACCTTTGCTCTCTGCAAACAAGCTACTACCACCACGTTATTTGATAAATGCAGCTGCTTTTTCCTTTATAATCATGCCACTAACTGAAATTCCTTTACTGTGTCATTGTATGAACCATCTATAAACAGCTATGTCCAGTTCTTCATTCTCACTCTTTCGTGTAACCTTCCATTTTCCCAACTCACTTTCCATTTGTCTTCAGTACTGTTGAGTAACATCTTCTTTCTTTTTGATGTCACAAATAGTTGCTCGTCCAACACTGAACTCAGCAGCCATGGCTTTCTGCGAAGAACCTTGATTGAACTTGTGTAAAATTTTGAGTTTCTGCTTGAGGTCCAGTGTAACGTGTTTTCTTTTAGAAGACATGATTCCGAACTGTAAAGAAAGCTACAATTTCAAACACAGTATATAAAGCATTGTTTAACATAAGCATTGTTGTGTAAGATAATTCATTGTGCATGTGTTTTTGGATGTGCACTGGATTACTGAGAGGCTGGACCACTGAGGGCCAGATTAGCAAGAGTCTAGTGTATTTCTTCAGGCAACAAATCAAGTCTAACTGGTCATCATCAGGTATCTATACAGAATTCAAATTGACGAATCCACCAGACAGTCAAAGTGCTTCAATATACATGAGCTCCACTGACATTGAATCCAAGACCAATTTGTAAGTGGTGCAAAGACCAAGTAAGACCATAGGCAGGGCAGTTATACAACGTGTGTTGTGGGACATTAGTGGAGCCTTTAAAGAATGCTGCTGATGTTCAATCATGCCATTACTCTGTGGGTGGTAGTTGGTTGTCCTCTGGTGAAGAGCCACACAGAAGGTACTAAGTTGAGTAAGTAATTGCCTCAAACTGTCAGTCACAGCCTGTGGTGATGTGCAGTGGACAAATGTAGTGGGAAATCTAATTTGACACAAAGGCAAAGCATAGCTTCTATGCTGATATGTTATTGACTAGCATAGCTTCTGATCAATAACTGAAACAATCAATTGCAGTCTGTAGACAGTGTTGACCATTGGATGGTGTACATGGGCCTCCTGTGTGTGCATAAGCATCAAGGATGTTGTTGACTCTGGAAAACCTCCAACTCGCACATGCAAATGATGGGGATACCTTAATGTGTTGATACTGAAGGCATGCACAAGCCAGTTCATGACAATCCTTTTACATACCAGGCAAAACAAAACATTCTGAAACCAGATGGTCCAGTTACAGGGTGGCGTAGGAGGCTGTCAAATGCATGTCTGCAGAATGCAGGTGGCACAAAAGGGAGAGACCTCCCACTCAAAATGTCACTATAAAGCTTCACGTCTGAACCATGAATGTTAACAAGTTGTAATTGAAGGATAGATGATGCATCATTCAACAATTTTTGGAGTTCCTGATGAGATTCTTGTGCATTTGCAAGTTGAAAAAAATCAATAATATTTGTCACACTGTTAACTTGTGACAGACAGTGAGCAGCCACATTGTTAGCACCTGAAATTTAGCAAATTCAGTGCTGAACTGGGCATGAATTCCAGTTGGTTGGACTGTCATAGTGAATACTTGTCGTTATTCTTTCTGAAGGCATAGTCAAGCAGGTTGTGATCTGTAAACATTGTAAACTCTCTGGTTTCTAACTGTAATCAAAAGTATCTGATTGATTTGCAGACAGCAAGAAACTCACAATCATAAGGACTCCATTTCTGTTGCAAAGGTGAGAGCTTATGTGAGAAGAAGGCAAGTGGTTGCCAAGCACCATCAAATAGCTGCTGCAACACTGCATCAATAGCCATCTGGCTAGTATCAACTATCAATGTTTGAGGTGCATTTAATGTGAGGTGTGCCAGGAGTGCAGCATTTGCTATGCTTTGCTTCACTGCCTCAAAAGCAGAGCTCATCACATCAGTTCAGTGGATTGGCTGCAGTCAGCAACTCTTGCACCTTGGTTGGGCAGGGCAGATGATGCTGATAAAAACTCAGCATTTCCAAGATATGACACAGTGCTTTGATGGTTTCTGGCTGTGGAGTCTTCATGAAGCCTCCTACTTTCTCAGTCAGTGGCAATTATCCTGCTGAAGAAATTAGATGGCTTAAGAGAATAATATGTTTGGCCAAAAATATACAGAGACCATGCAGGTTTTCCTTGGGACAGCTGGTCTGTGTCTGTTTTTAGATAATGTTTAGTCTTGCCAGAGCTCAGCATTTCTGTTCCACTTCTGCCTATAAGTGATTTACATTGCAGGAATATGGTGTACTTTGTAAGCCTGATGTGCAGCTTCTCTGAGATTAATGAGTTGTTTTAGCTCATTAGTCAAGTTATCAGTATTGATATCCTTGTCATTTTTCAAGCCTTTAGTGGCACATTTTTTTCATTTAGCTGAGAAAGTTTGTTAGTAAATTCATAAAGTTTGCCGCTTATGCCCAGTAAGGTAATGACTGTAATCTATTTCTTACACCACAGCTGCAAGTTCAGATACAGATACAGATATTGTGTTTACAGTCTCTGTTTGTAGTCAGTTGTGGTTTCTTTCTTGGTCACTGTGGTGAGTAAATCATGGAAAACAGATCATGGTTAGAAATGCCAGGTGAAGATATTAGAGAGGTACAAATTACTATCTGGGGATTTCATTGCAACTGTACCTATGACAGTGTGACTATTGTTCATATGATGGGTATACACAAGTAGAAGAAGAATCACATATGAGCATGGAGCATGGTGTGTTCAGGTGTACCATACGTGAGAATACCAATGGTTGATGTGGCATCCAGCAAAACATGAGCAATACAATGGGACCAGGGAGCCAGGAGGGGTCCATGAAGCAGAAGTAGGTCAAGTAGGTGCAGGTAGCAAAGGAGCTGCTGCAACCAAAGTCATCTTGGTTTCCAGGACAGGATAGTGGTGGTGGAAAACAAATCTCACTAAAGGGAACAAAAATAATTTGCACACTACAGTAAAAAAACAAGACAAAAAGAATCACAACAGTAAGTACCAATGATATGCCAATAAACTGCTAAATAAAAACAGAAGTAAGACTAAATTAGTACAGTAATTCATAATCTAATTAAGAAATAAAAATGGAACTAGTAATAAGGTAAAGTAAACCAAGGATAAACTCACAGTGGAACTAATGTCTGTATGAGTTGACATGCACACTACAGTAAAAAAACAAGACAAAAAGAATCACAACAGTAAGTACCAATGATATGCCAATAAACTGCTAAATAAAAACAGAAGTAAGACTAAATTAGTACAGTAATTCATAATCTAATTAAGAAATAAAAATGGAACTAGTAATAAGGTAAAGTAAACCAAGGATAAACTCACAGTGGAACTAATGTCTGTATGAGTTGACATGCTCTAGAAGCACAGGTTTTTGTGTTTATTTGCATTACTAAGTGATTTTTTTCCATTGTCTATCTTCACCATTATCTTGTCGTTATTTGTCCATATGTTGCTTCTGGATCATGGGATCCTGGGTTCGATTCACAGACAGGTTGGGGATTTCCTTCACTGACATTTAAGCAGAGATGGACATAAGAACTTTACAAATACTGATGTAATCAAACATAACTGTACAGTTTTTATGCTCAGTATAGACTCACTGAATATTAGATAATACAACATGAGTTGAGCAATAGTTGAATGCTTGCTTGGCCTGAACTGCCTCATACATAGTAAACATATATTTTCATAACTGCTCCAGAACTAACTGTGGTGCTGTACACCTATCTGTTTATAGATGTAAGATTAAAAAGTATAATTTGTTATTACATTTCGAATATTAATACAAAATTCAAGAAAATTAAAACACACAAACTACAATTGTCAAAGAAGCAGGTCAGTTTAACTATAAGCTGGATAACTTAAAAACAACAGAAATAATTGGTACTATTTTATGAGGATAATTTCTAATTATGCAGGGTTTCCCAAATCCCACCAAAATGTTTTAAGAAAGTTATGATTGCCAATTTCCTCGAACCATTAAATTTTGAATACAAAAAACTATTGAAACACATTTGAAGTTTTTGTATAAGGTAAAACATTTCTTGAAAAGAGGAGAATGAGGGCTTTTAAATTATTTGTGTTACTTAGGAAATGACAACTACTTGCTCAGTGAAAATTTCACCTCCACTCATTTCATATTAATAGTGAATTATGAATATTCCTTTAAAGAAAATATTTCCCTAAATACCAAATCTTATGTTACATTAGTAGCCTGAAAACTATCCAATGAATAATAAATTCCAATGACATTAGCTATTTTGTGTAACTAATGTATATGTCTTTTTAACAAAACTAGATCAAATAACATTGTGTAGGTCAAATCTTGAAACTGTGCTGTTTAAAATATTTAATCATTTAGAGACGACATCCTTGTGTTTTGTCAATTCTGACTTTGTATCTTATTACTCTGAACATTTAAAATATTTTCCTATATAATTCTCCTTCACTTCACTATTATGGTTCTAGGTTTCATATATCCTGGTGTATAACTTCTGCACAGTGTTGTAGTGTGTCAACTGCATACCTAGCTTCTACCAGGCAAGGTTCATAACTGATATATGAGTGTTCTGTCTGCTGTCCTCTGGAATCCTGAACAGGTCAGAATGTCAATAATCAATGATAAATAAAAGAATGCTATAGCTGGAAAGAGGCAGTGCTAACCAACCTTGGAAAAACAACACAACTACCAGAGAATAGTGCCTTAAAAGTTGAAATTGCAGATTTAATGAAGAAAATTCAAGACAAAGTATCTGTTACTTTCTACTAATAAAGTTCATTAGTTTATCTATGCACTGACTTTTTATCAGATACAGTGTGCTTGAGTTATTGTATAATGATCTATGTCGACCTCTGGTGCTGATAGGTTGTCATTGCTGTTTGTACATTTTATAATATGAACCTTTGTGAGATTAAGGTTTGAACTGTTAGCTGCAGACTCCTTGCATATATGTTCAGTAACTATGTGAGCTGTAGGCCTATCTGCTAAGGTGGAATTTGGACATTTGATTAGTGTATTTGCGTCAGAATTTTTGAGTGTTTTATTTTTTGGCATAGTGCATGAGTGAGTTCTACTTTCTTAATGACAGGGGATGATTTTGCAATACTGGTAGTAACAATGTTTTAAATCTTGGCTACAGCTTCTCCTGTTCCTAGCACATGGCATTTTAATCCCAGGAGTTATCCACATCTTGTCTATATTTCTGATCAATTTCACCCTTTTATGTTTTAAGAGGGAAACAAAACTTATGGTGCTAAAATCATTCTTTATAATTCCATGATAAAATACTGTTCTTTTATGATTTGTTGCAAAAGTGTTACAGCACAGAAACACTGGAACAAATATGTATGAAAAGGCTGCACACAGATTCATGGTTTGGGGGGTAGGGGGTCATGGTGCTCAGTTCCTATTTGAGCTAAAACATGCGGTAAAAAGTTTTTGGTTTAGCTCCAACCAGTGGCCATTTGTATAGCCTTTCAGATATCTTTTCTTACTGTAGCTTTTTTATGTTACAGAATATTAAGCAAGGTTTGAAAGATGAAACAGAGCTGTCACTCAGGAAAATTATGTGATTGATAAATTCCTTTTGCAGAAGGTTATAATGAGGCTAAAATTAGTGTTCAGCTAATGGCACCATTTGATTGATGTTCCAAGCTGTCACCTAAGTATGACATTGGACAGTTTTCCCACAGCAGCTCTGAAGATATTCAGCCACCTACCACCAGATTTTCGAACATTTCCACTGAGGAAGTTCAGAATTTAGAATGTTAGGATTTATTCACCTTTGAACATTTTACATGTGATAGTTGTAATTATTTATATATAAAGCTGATGATATTCACATCGGTGAAACATTTTTACATATAATGTGAAAATTTCAAGGTGTACAACTTTGCTTTCGCTGTTTGCCGATAGGTGGCGACAACAGTAAGTAGCGTTCGAAAGAAACAGATCACAGACATCAGGCAGTTAGATTGGACCTCAGTCAACATAACCTCATTCAAACATTAGTTAATTTGTGTCTGCATCATAAAGTTGTTCTTGATTGAAAATGTCAGTTTACGAGCCTAATTCTCATCATTTGTGGGAGGTTTTAATGTTTTGTTTAGGTATGAAGAAAACAGCAGCTGAGTCTCATCAAATGCTCTCAAGTACATATGGTAAGGATGCTATTAGTGAAAGAACTTGTTGTAAGTGGTTTCAATGCTTCAAGAATGGTGTTTTTAGTGTCGTAGACTGGCAGAGAGGTGGAAGAGAGAAAGTTTTTGAAGATGCAGAATTGGAGACATTGCTGAGTGAAGACTCATGTCAAACTCAAGAATAATTGGCACAATTAGTGGGAGTGACACAGCAAGCCATTTCAAAACGTCTCAAGGCTATGGGCACGATCAGAAAGAAGGAACTCTGGTCCCTTGTCAGCTGAAACTAAGAGACATTGAATGGCGTTTGTGTGTTTGTAAACAGTTGCTTCAGAGGCAAAAATGGATGGGATTTCTGCATCACATTGTGATCAGGGACGAAAAATTGGTTCATTACAATAACCTTAAATGCAAAAAATCGTGGGGATATCCTGGCCATGCTTCCACATTGACAGCCAAGCCGAATATTCATGGCTCGAAGACGATGCTCTGCATTTGGTGGGACCAGTTTGGCATTGTGTACTATGAGTTGTTGAAACCAAGTGAAACAATCACAGGTGCTCATTATCGAACCCAATTAATGTGTTTGAGCAGAGCATTAAAAGACAAATGGCCGCAATACAGTTAGAGGCACGATAAAGTGATTTTGCAGCACAACAATGCTCGACCCCATTTGCAAAAGAGGTCGAAACATACTTGGAAACGTTAAAATGGGAAGTCCTACCCCACCTACCATATTCTCCAGATATTGCTCCCTCTGACTATCACCTTTTTATAGCAATGTCGCATGGCCTGGCTGATCAACCCTTCCGATCTCATGAAGAAATCACAAATTGGATCGATTCATGGATTGCTTCAAAAGATGAACAATTTTTTTGACGTGGGATTTGTACACTGCCCAAAATATGGGGGAAAGAAGGGGTCAGCAATGGAAAATACTTTGAATGATACATGTGTAACCAATCTGTTTCATTAAAACCTCAAATGTTGGGGAATAAACAGAGGAAGCAAAGTTGTACACCTTGTATATATGTAGGAACTTTTAACCAGTGATTTACTACAACTTAACATGACAGTAGTCAGAACCTTGTGCCAGTTAAATCTGATTCTTCATACGTTTTTACAATGCAGATGCTTCCTTCTTAAACCACTCTGCTAGAACAATCTTAAATGTTTTATAAGGAACAGAATGGGCAGCTTTTGGGGGCCTAGCTATTTGTGGCTGTTGTGAAACTGATGTGCGTGCTCAGGCAACAGCCACTACGTTCTGTAAATGAATTTTTGTCGGCAAGTGGAACTGTAGATAGGCCAACATGATACCATCACACGTGAAGCCACAAACTGGAAATATTTAAGAGCTGCAAATTGTTGTTTATAACCACTGTTCATAACATCAATATTGTGTAATTCTTCTTGTCTGTTATCTTAGTTTTAGTAGTGGTTTTAATATGTAATTGATAGGATGTGATATCTGTCTGGCCATAGCCAGTGAATGATGTTGACTTAGTAACAATAATAGAAATATGTTCTAGTATTGACTATCTTATTATTTTATTTTACAGTATCCATTTAAGTATGATAGCTCAAATTGCAATATAGCTTTCATTTGATATATTATACATTATTATAAAATTGATGCTGTCTGACCAGCCATGGCTGGTGAACAACATAGAATTGGTAATAAATATATATGTATCATTCAGGTTTTATGTGCAAAAACAGTCACACTCGTTCAGATTTTATGTGCAAAAATGTCACTCTTAAATTTCTTCAGACTGGAGTGAGACTAGTGGTTCAAAAGTGTATCAGACCTTGATCTAAATGAAGTTTTTACTCTTGGAAAAAATATTGCTTTGTTGGAATTTACATGCAAAAAATATGTTTTTCTGGCAGATTATTGAAGTGTGCCACTTCTATATTTGTACAAATCAGTTCAAACATCACAAAGGTAGATAAATGGTTAAAGTCAAAATTAAATTTATGCATTCAATAATTTTTGTCCTTTGTCAAGGTACTTGGATTTAAAGTTAAGCTAAATGTAGCACATAAAATTCTTTCTTACATGAATTGAATGTGCAGAAATGGTTTAAAGTGATTCAAATAAATAAAAAAAGCATTATTATAATAAAATTGAAAACTTGGTTTCAAAAATCTAGCTTCATTTGGATTCCATGTGGAAAAAAAGTTTTTTGAGTTTTCTTACTCATGCTACTTCTTTGTTTCAAACTTGTGCAAATTGGTTCAAATTTTGCAAGAAGGTACACAAACACATGTAGTTAATGGCCATCTTGTTGTTTTGTGAAAGCTTTCTCTGTCACCGTGATATTGGATCAGTCATCACCCAAGTCAATAACAATATACATTGGTTGCCAAGCTATTGTGGTCTAAAGTCAAAATTATGGTAGACGAAAAGTTGGGAACCAGAATGAAAAGTACTTCTATCATAACACAAAAAGGTGAATATGAGTTAGGGATGTAAATGAGAAGAACTAGCTTTTCAGCTTATCTGGCAGCTTCAAAACACGCTTAAATTGAAACATATTGGCATAGTTACATTTTCTTAGGAGTTGACCTTACTTCCCCTTAGCTACAAGGTGTTGGCACACATGCATCTTGCAATCTATTGTCTGAAATCTCTGATCCTGTGTCCAAAACCTACAAGATTTGCCAGTCATAGCAAATAACATATTCATATAATATCATATGGCTGAAGAGTATACATACAATAGCTAAGACAGTTTTTCTGGGGCAATGATAATTCTAGCACTGGGTGTGCTCCTTGGGAGATACTAAAACAATTTTTAAAATTTCTGAGTGGGGATTGGGGATGGGGGGAGTGTTGATTTTTTTCCCCAAGGGGACCATATCTCCCCCAAAACTACCCATATTACATGTATGGTGAGGCAAGTAAGAACAAATAGACACAAATTTATGTACTTGTAGAGAGTGGGAAATACCCACAATAGGGAATTTCTGAGAGTGGGGAGTGCATCTATAATAGGAAGCATCCCAGAGTGGGGATGCATGCATTCCTAAACTTTAATGACACATCCTGTCAGATTGCATGACATGATAAATGCCATGTTGGATGACGTGATGGCATGTGTCATGTTACATGACTTGACATCATGTATCACATCACTTCATTTGACACCTGCATTGTAATACATGTTATGGGTACTAATACTAACAAGCTCATTTCCTTCTTTTCCTTCCCTATCTCTGTCCAAGACATATTTGCCTTTTTTGTGCTATGATAGGAGCAGTTTTCATTATGGTGATCAGTATATTTCATTGTTAACATGACGAGATAAACTGTTAACTAACTGGTTTTACAGCTAAATCACTGTAGGTTTCTGGGGCCAAAAACAAATTGCCACTAACTGTTGCACTATGTTCTTCAATCCTCATAAGGAATTTTGTGTGGAAAATAATCAAGAGATGGACATCAAGAGCCTAGGTACCCTGTCAGTACTTTGCAATAGAAAATCAATGTTATGGCCTGTATAAACAATGTTTTTTCAGTTAAGTCTGTGTATTATTTAACCTTACAGGTTGTATCCCATAGAGGATAGTCAGATGAAAGGAAGCTCAGGTAGCTTGCGAGTTTTCAAAGAGGTGATACTGAACATGGGGATTCCTATCCCACAGTTCTGTCCACTTTGGTCTACTGGTTTCTGTCTGTGTGTTTTTTTCCCTGGCAAAGGACACTGCATATATCCTTTGTAGAGTGATCTTCCGAAATCTGAACTTGTTCTGTATGGTTTCTAATGGAATTTCAAGTTGCTCCATGTCTAATTTCACTGAGGTTATACGTTTGTTCATAGAGGGAAACTCTAACCCTTATGGAGAAAATCCTTTTCATGAGTCTGCAGTGTTCTTGTGGATCAAATTTCAATAGAGAGACAGTCATCTGTTCCTCATAGATGTGATTATGTCTTCTTGCTGATGGCACAGCCAAACCCACTATTGTGTCTGATCCTGAAGGTGTCACCCTCTTCTCTTATTGAACCTAGTATTCTCCTTAGGCTTTTCCATTGCTTGAGCTCTAGTTTCCTGAGTGGACCCTTCCTGTTCACAGAGAGGCATTGAGAGGCCTACAGTATGAAGGACCTTACTACTGAGTTGCAGTGTTTGAGTTTAAAGTTCTTGGGAAGGTACTTGGAGATGTTAATACCCTTACAGGAATGGTAGACCCTGTGGTATCGATAGCTATGATGCCACAATGTAGGTGCACTCTGCTAGGTTGGCACTACAACAGGCACTGATGACAGCACCCTCTAGCTGGCATGGGAGGGAAATCTATGAGCTCCACTCCAGATTCAGTGCACTTGATCAAGAGCAGACAGCCGGGACACTTCGCTTCAGCAGCTTATGATGGGTCCAAGGCTTGCACATAAGTGCAAAGTTATGTAGTCAGTTAATATTGTGATATAGTAAAACTATTTCTAAGAGCAGTACCGAGAGATTTTCACCTTTTCCTGCTCCTACTCACTCCCTGCATTTGGCCAACCTTCCAGTTTTCAGGAGCAGACCCATGCGCCACCTTCTAGGCGGGATACAAAAGACCCTCTCCAGCTTGGCACATTCAGCATTTATTGCCAAGCTATCACTCTCATTTTCTGAACTCTGCTCTCCTAAATAACTGACTGGGAGGTCTTTGTGAATTGTGGTGCCTTCTAATGGACTTGTGGATGGAGCCCCCTTTATGTTAGTAATGAACTCAAATTTCTTGTGTACTGATTTTCAAACTGGTCTTAGTTGCTATGCTGTAAAGGCTCTGTAGTTGGTGAGTAGCCTCCTCTATATTGTCGGTTAACAAGACAAGGTCATCTGCAAAGGCTAGGCAGGATACATTGAGGTTATCTCTCTTGTATCCAATCTTCATTCCAGTCCCAATAGTAGTGTGCAAGTCCATCACCTGATAATCTTCTCCAGAAAGCAACTGAAGAGACTGCAAAAGAAGACATCTCCTTGACTAGTTTCTGTTTCATTGGTGAACTCTCAGAGAGCTCTCTTTTAAATTTGATATTGGAGGCTGTGTTCCTCAGAGTGGCCTGGACTATTCTGGTGAATTTCTCATCTAGGTGCAGTTCTCTTAGGGTAGAGATCAGGTTCTGCCTGTCCATTGAATAATATGCCTTTTGAAAGTCCATTAGAATGGCTACCCAAGGAAGTCTATTGTGACTTCAGTCTGTAAGAATGCTCTGTTTTGTATTTTTTCTGTGCAAGATCTATAGCTCTACAGCCCACCTGGTATTCACCTAGTTGCGAATGATGTGGTTGGTGACTCTAGTTAGAAGGGCTCTAGAGAACCCTGATGGATGATAAGCAATCTGGATTTCTAGAAGGAGATTCATGAAAGGTTCCTATGCATTGAGGAGTTTTTTTGGTAGTACTCTGCAACGGTATTGGTGAAGTCTTCATTGTTTAACTGAAACTTACCTTCAGGTCCATGAAGCTGAAGAGTGGCAGTGTATATGACATGGTCTGCTTCTTGAGTCCCTTACAAAGGCCTCTTCAGTTGTTCTTCTTAAAGACCTCCTCTGGTTCTGTATCAGGGGATTAGTCTAGTTTTTATTGGTATTGCAGAGAATGTTTGCAGTTATTTTCCTTTATGTTAAAAAAACCTGGTAGTTAGGCTCATCCTTCCACTGATCCCACTAATTCCAGACTCTCTACCTCTACAGGCTGGTCACATTCTTGGTCCACCAGGGATGCTTGCCTTTACTGGGTGAGGGAGAGGTGGTTTCTTGTGCAGCAGGGGTTTTTCCTTAGAGTGGTCTGGAAGATGCAGTTGTCATCATTCAGTCATAGTATGTTGAACTTTGATATCTTAGAACTCTTTGTAATGTTAGATGATTTATTGAATGGTTGTAGGATGGTGCACTAGGGAGAGGTAATGAGCAGAGTCTAGGTTAACTCCTCATAGCACCTTGATATTCTGTATCTCTCTGTGGTATCTCCTGTCTATAGGCACATGATGTATATAGAAGTCACTCAACAGAAGATTTGACCTCTTCCAGGTCTTGGACTCCTTAGATAGGTATTTGTAGGTAGTTGACATTAGGACCATGATTTATTTGTTGCAAAGGTCTATAAGGTGCATTCTGCTTCTACTGGTCATCTTGTGGACCGGATAGTAACCAACTGTTCTGTGATATTTTCATTCTTTGCCAACTTGTGTGTTATGGTATCTTGTTCAGGATTTGTTCTGGAATGCTTCAGTGGTGTTCAACAGCTTCTAGGATTTTCCCATTAGTGTAATTCTTTGGTGCGTGAAAGTTCAGTATAGTATACGGTCTGTTGAAGAACCTCAATCCTCCATGTTTCACTATCTTAGCAAAGAGTCTATGACTAATAATAGATGAAAACCTAAGCTGGATTGAGCACATAGCTGCAGTGTGCAACAAGGTACCAGCCCTCTCTATGACCTACAAAAATATAAAAAGCTGTTTCCATTTGACCTAAAAGAAAGTGTACAAATGCTTCTACTTTCAGTTCTTGATTACAGTGTTGTTATTCTGCAAGCACACAGCAGTAGTAAATGGGGATGAGCACTCATGTATGATATTGCTGTGACAGTTGACTTTTTGATCAAATTTCACCAATGTATGCACAGCTGTCATAGCTATGAGCAGAAATGTGCAGAGATTTCCATACACTCTGTCTCCCCTATTGGCTTATTAGTGTACTCGGACCATCATATCTCTCCTCAATCTTATGCCTCTTGTCTGACTAACACATAAAAAACACTCATTCCCATCAGAGCAAACTCCTTTCTGTCCCACTCCATCCCTTAGCTGATTTCTTAAGTAACACAGAATTGACTCTGGAAGTCCTCCCTCTTAATATCACAGAACTGAATAACTTGTCCAGTTTAAAAAGGCGATTAGTGACCTGCCCACTAGGTCAATAATTATGTTGTCACTGTTTCTATATGCACTTATTACCCCATTACAACTAAGTATCCCTCTTTGCAACAATACAATTCAATTCAATTCAATTTATTAGCATCCTTGTAGTACATCATTGAAATGACATAGGACTTGTCAATAAACATTACAATTTAAAATACATGTACATGAAAATTTATAATTGAATTTACGTGTCACTTAGACATTACAATTTTAATAGAACTATTAGAACATTAACATAAAAATATACAATTAGGAAAGCAACGTACAAAAAAAAAAAGTTTGTGATTCTCACATCAAAGATTATTTACATTCTTACATTAACACTGTTTCACACTTTCATAGAAACAGCAAGTATTAAAATGTGAGCGATTACACATATTTATTATGTCCGGGATATATTAACTGCGCTTTTATTGTCAACGATTCATAAACTCTTCAATACTATAAAAACTATTGCTCAATAACATGTTTTTTAATTCTCTTTTAAATAAGTGCAGTTTTGGTATTATTTTTAGTTCTTTGGGGAGAGCGCTGTAGAGGATTTTGGGTTGGTATAGTACACTTTTGTGATACATAGCTGTTTTATGAATTTCTCTGTGGAAATCATTCCTATTCCTTGTTTCGTAATTGTGAAATTCTCTATTTAATGTAGAAAATTCCTCGTGTTCTTTTAAGAAACATATGCTTTCATATATGTATAAAGATGGTAGTGTCATGATTTTTAATTCTTTGAAAGCATGCCTTCAAGAGTCTCTATATCCTATACCTTTTATTATTCTGACTGCCTTCTTTTGTAGTCTAAATGAGTGTTTTGTTAGACTGATATTTCCCCAAAACTGTACACCGTATCTTAATAAACTGTGCATGAATGAGAAATAAACACATAACACTGTTTTAATATTACATGAGCTTTTAAGCATTCTAAGTATATAACATGTTTGACTTAGTTTTTTGTTCAATGATATTACATGCTTTTCCCATCTTAAGTGTTCATCAAACCATACTCCCAAGAATTTAGTGTATGATGCTTGTTCAATCTTACACTTACCTAGTTCTACTGTAAGGCTAGTTTTTATTTTATTTGTAATATGTCTGAAGTTGATCCATGTTGTTTTTTTTTTTGGTATTCACAATGAGTCTGTTTTCATTAAACCATCTGTCTGCTTTGTCTGTTGCTAATGTGACTTTTTCCTGTAAGTCAGCTTCACTATTTGCTTTAACAAACAAACTTGTATCACCAGCAAACATATCTTTCTCATTTCTCAAAGCCCCTAGCTTGTGCAGTCTACCTAAATTTCACTTCTTCAGAATTATAATTTCTGCACAGCTCTTGAAGAAATGCTTGCATACTTGAAAGCTGCCAACATTAGCAGTGTGTTGCCATCCGCAATGGTGCACTGTGAAAGACCAATACTGTGAACTCTCATAGAGCCTGCCACAGGTGAGTGCCTATGTAAAAACCTGCCATGCTATGCTCGTGCTCAGTTATCATATTATTACTGCTAGTACACATTTGTTTTATCTTATTGTGTTTAGTGTTTGTAATGGTGATTGGTGTACATGCCACAGTCTAATAAAGTTGTACTAACATTCCTGGTTGTGTTGTGTTCCAAGTTACAACACCTATAAATACATTTGTATCTGCTAATAATAATAATAGGACCACATATGTTGCTCTGAGTAATAAAATATTATGAAACTTATAAAGGTGAATCTTTTAGCATGCTGAATGGATTGCATACCCAAATCTTGTTCTTTTGAAGAATTTCACAAACAAGAAAAAGTTAGGTACATCCCACATCTGAACCTTTTACATTTTGTTGAGTCTTAAGTGTGGCAAGGTTATATCATTTCATTATTAAGAAATAAAATTTTTAATCGATGAAGTTACATCTCAAATCTGAAGGATTGGTGCCATTCATTCTAATCTTCCTGATGAGTTTTGATTTACTGGAAACTAATTAAACTGAAAGATATTTTTAGTTAAAGTTGGTGACTTCATGCTCTTACTATTCCTAAATATTTACTAATATATCTAAACACACAGATGATGTGACTTACTGAACGAAAGTGCTGGCAGGTCGATAGACACACAAACAAACACAGACACACACATGAAATTCAAGCTTTCGCAACAAACTGTTGCCTCATCAGGAAAGAGGAAAGGAGAGGGAAAGACGAAAGGATGTGGGTTTTAAGGGAGAGGGTAAGGAGTCATTCCAATCCCGGGAGCGGAAAGACTTACCTTAGGGGGAAAAAAGGGGTATACACTCGCACACACACACACATCCGTACATACATGGTGTATGTACAGATAGATATGTGTGTGTGTGCGAGTGTATACCCCTTTTTTCCCCCTAAGGTAAGTCTTTCCGCTCCCGGGATTGGAATGACTCCTTACCCTCTCCCTTAAAACCCACATCCTTTCGTCTTTCCCTCTCCTTCCCTCTTTCCTGATGAGGCAACAGTTTGTTGCGAAAGCTTGAATTTCATGTGTATGTTTGTGTTTGTTTGTGTGTCTATCGACCTGCCAGCACTTTCGTTCGGTAAGTCACATCATCTATGTTTTTAGATACATTTTTCCCACGTGGAATGTTTCCCTCTATTATATAAATATTTACTAAAATTGCTAAATACTTACTAAAATACTGCTCCATTCAGATGTCAAGAGGAAGAAAACTGGTATTCTATGGATTGAAGCACACAATGTTAGAGCTCTACATTGGGGAGGTAGGTTAAAAAATTTAAAAAAGGGAAATGGATAGGCTGAAATTAGATATAGTTGGAATTAGTGAAGTTCAGTGGCAGAGGAGCAGGACTTTTTGTCAGGTGAATACATGTTTATAAATGCAAAATCAAACAGGAGTAGGTGTGGGAGTGTATTTAATAATGAATTAGAAAATATGAATGTGGGTGAGCTACTATAATGGCTTAGTGAGTGCATTATTGTATCCAAGATAGATATGAAGCCCATGCCGAGCACGGTAATACAAGATTATATGCTAACTAGCTCCGCAGATGATGAAGAGATTGAAGAAATGCGTAATGAGATAAAATAAATCATTCAGATAGTTAAAGAAGATGAAAACATAATTATGATGGGGGACTGGAACTTGATAGGAGGTGAAGAAAGAGATGGAAAAACAGTAGGTGAATATAGATGGGAGGAAACGAGTGCAAGAGGAAGTCACCTGGCAGAATTTTGCAAAGAGCACAATTCAATAATCACTGACACTTGGTTTAAGAATCATAAAAGACCTTTGAATATGTGGAAGTGAGCTGGAGATACTGGAAGGTTTCAGATTATATAATGGTATGACAGAGATTTAGGACCAGATTTTAAATTATAAGACATTTCCAGGGGCAGATGTGCGCTCTGACCACAATTTATTGCATATGAACTGTAGATTTGAACTGAAGAAATTGGAAAAAAATGTAGGAAATTACAGAAACAGGACATGAATAAATTGAAAGAACCAGAGGTTTTTGAGAGTTTGAGAGAGAGCATAAGGCAATAGTTGACTAGAACAGGACACAGGAACACAATAGAAGATGAATGGGTACAAGGTCTAGTAGAAACCCTTCTGTAACACAAGGGATATTGAATTTAACTGATGAAAGGGGAAAATTTAAAAATGCATCAAATGAAGCAGGCAAAAGGGAATACATACATTTAAAACATGGAGTTGACAGGAAGTGAAAAATGGTTAAGGAGGAATGGCTAGAGGCCAAATGTAAGGATTTAGAAGCATAATTCACTAGGGGAAAGATAGACACTGCCTGAAGGAAAACTAAAGAGGCCTTTAGGGAAAGAGAAGCAGCTGTATGAATACCAAGATCTCATATAGAAAACTAGTCATAAGCAAAGAAGGGAAAGCTGAAACATGGAAGCAGTATGTAGAAACTCTATACAAGGGAGATTAATGTGAAGACTGTATTATAGAAAGGGAGGTTGATGTATATGAAGATGAGATGGGAGACGTGATACCATGAGAATAATTTTACAGAGCTCTGAAAGATCTAAGTCAAAGCAAGGCCCTGAGGGTACAGGATATTCTGTTAAAACTACTGACAGAATTGGGAGAGCCAGCCATGCCAGTTCGGTGTTGAAGACATATGAGACAGGTGAAATGCCTCAGACTTCAGAGAGAGTATAGTAAGAACAATTCCCAAAATAGTAATTCTAACAGGTGTGAAAATTACTGAACAATCAATTCCGACAGGTGTGGCAACTACTCAACTATTAGTTTAATAAGTTGTGGCTGCAAAATACTAACACAAAATCTTTGCAGAAGAATGGAAAAATGATAGAAGCTGACCTCAGGGAAGATCAGTGTGGATTCTGGAGAAATATGCATACATGCAAGGCAATACTGACCCTACAACTTACCTTACAAGATAGATTAAGGAAAGACAAACCTATATTTATAGCATTTGAAGACTTAGACAAAGTTTTGATAATGTTGATGGGAATACTCTCTTTGAAATTCTGAAGGTAGCACAGATAAAATACAGGGGCAAAGGTGATTTTCAACTTATACAGAAACCATATGACAATTATAAGAGTCAAGGGATCTGAAAGGAAAGCAGTGGTTGAGAAGTGAGTGAGCCTATTCCAGATGTTATTCAATCTGTACACTGAATAAGCAGCAAAGGGATCCAAAGAAAAATTTGGGGTAGGAGCTAAAATTCATGGAGAAAAAATAAAAACCTTAAGGTCTGCCAGTGACATTGTAATTCTATTATAGACAGCAAAGGACTTAGAAGAGCAGTTGAATAGAATGAAAAGTGTCTTGGAAGGAGGGAATAAGATGAATATCAACAACAGCAAAACAAGGGTAATCAAATATAGTCAAATTATAACATAAGATGCTAAGGAAATTAGATTATGAAGCAAGATACTTAAAGTAGTAGATGAATTTTGTTATCTGGGCAGCAAAGTAACCGATGATGGCTAAAGTAGAGAGTTTATAAAATGGAGACGTGCAATAGCTCGAAAAACATTTCTGCAGAGGAGTGATCTGTTAACACTGTCTATAGATTTAAGTGTTGCCTTTTCTGAAGGTATATTTCTGGAATGTAGCCATGTATGGAAATGAAACAGTAAACAGTTTGGACAAAAAGAGAATAGAAGCTTTGAAAATGTGGTGCTACAGAAGAAATGTTTAATATTAGATGGGTTGATCATATAACTAATATGGAGGTACTGAATAGAATTGGTGAGACAAGAAATTTGTGGCACAACTTTCCAAAAGAAGGGATCAGTTGATAGGACACTTTCTGAGATATCAACAGATCACCACTCTAGTACTGGAGGGGAGTTCGAGGAATACAAATTGTGGAAGGAGACCAAGAGGTGAATATAGTAAGTAGATTCAGAAGGATGTGGGTTGTAGCAGTTATTTGGAGATGAAGAGGCTTGCACAGTGTAGAGTAGCATGGACAGGAGCAGCAGTGAAGAAGAAATGGCAAGCGAAACAAGAAACATGATTCGTTCTGCAAGAAATATGTATGCAGGATCTCGTCTGATACTTAGCGGAATCATAAACAGAAGGTCGGTGAGTGAAAAATATATCGCCAAAATAAACTGTGCTCTTAAAGAACAATGTGATCGTTTTGGGGCAATTTTTATAGACCCAAACAAATTCCTATGTGAAAACTCACTAGCGAAGGATGGCTTGCATTTAAATAGACTGGGGTCTGTAACGTTCAGCAGAATGTTTGCAGATGTCTGCAAAATCATTAAATGCAAGGGAAACTAATATGGCCTGAAGGGGATGAAAAATCATACACTCCAGCTGGAAAAGAAAAATATAAGCACCATACAAAAAAAGATGATACTAATGAATTTGCCCCAGAATACAGCTCACAACATGTAAACCAACAAAAGAAAAATTACATAAAATTACTTCATCAAAATATTCAATACTTTGGTAACAAAAAATTAGAAGCAGAAGTACTCCTGAATGAAGTAAGACTAGACATATTATGCATAAGTGAACATGGACTAACTGAAAGTAAAATACATAATGTGTCAGTAAAGGACTACAAACTAGCTAGTTACTTCTGCAGATCTAAATATAAGGGTGGTGGCGTTTGTATATATATTAAAACAGGTACTCTATCAAAGAATGTAAACAGTGAAGCTGCTACATTTCCCATAGCTAGAGAAAAAGACTTTGAAGTTACTGGTATAGTGGCAGAGGATTTTAGAGTGTTTTGTGCGTACGGGTCACCATGTGGCAATATTAGCATCTTTCCAAAAAAAGTTGCTAGCTTATTGAGAATGAATATGAAGAGAAATCTTATTATATGTGGAGACTTCAACATTGACATGGGAAAAGACACAAAAATAAGACAGGATTTTGAAGAATTGTTAATACAGCATAACATGAAAGTGACAATAACTGCACCAACAAGAGTGACTTCACAAAGTGAGACAATTATTGACAACATAATTACTAATATGTGTAACTATGAGTCACATGTAGTTCAGACAGAAATATCTGATCATCATGGACAACTAATCAGCTTTTGCAGAAGTAATGACACAGTATCAGAACCAAAACAAACAACCAAAGAAATTAGGATCATTAGTGAACAAAATATCAACATCTTTAGAACAATGTTAAGTAAGGAAACCTGGAATGAAACCCTACAGGCCCAAAGTGCAAATGAAAAATATGATGCATTTATTTCAACAATTAAGTACCATTTTAATGTAGCATTTCCCAAAGTAAAGAGACAAGAAAGGCATCAAGATCAAACACAGTGGATTACAAGTGAAATACTAGAACAGCGAAGGAAGCTTCAGGATGTGAGACTGATGGGCGAAGCTGAAAACTATAAAATGTTAAAACAGAAGTATAGAAAAACAATAACAGAAGCGAAAGCAAGAGCAATTGACACCACTATAGCGAACTCAAAAAACAAGGCAAAGGCAGCTTGGAATGCAATCAATGCTGAAAGAAAGGAAAAAGATGGGTCAAACAAAGAAGAAGGTATTAGATCAATTAAAGTAGACAACACAGTGGTCACAGATGGTATGGAAATAGCAAACATACTGAATAATAACTATATCAGTGTAGTAGAAAACCTAAAATTGGAAAGAAATAGTCAAAAACAGAAGGGTATTAAGGTACCAAAAAGATCATGCAGTACTATGTTCTTAAGACCAGTCACGGAAGATGAATTGCGGAAAACTATACAGAAACTGAAGTCCAAGAAATCAGCTGGTGATGATGAAATATCAAATCATGTAATAAAGCTGGTATGTGAGGAGATAATAACACCACTACTGAACATAGCAAACTGTTCTTTCACAAAAATCCTAGAAATGCTTATGTATACCAGATTATTTAACTATTTGGACAAACATAACATTCTCATGACCTCACAACATGGTTTCAGAAAGGATAAATCTACAGAATCAGCAATTGTCAGTCTAACAGAATACATTTTACAGTCCTTAGATGAGAAAAAGGTTGTCTCTGCAATGTTTCTGGATCTTTCAAAGGCATTTGACACCATTGACCATGAAATGCTGATACAAAAATTAAGCAACTGTGGCATTCGGGGGCAACCAGGTGAATGGATAAAATCATACTTGTGCAACCGCAAGCAGTATGTATCATTAAGAAACTCGTACCAATCAGAAACCAAATCCATCAAATATTGAGTGCCGCAGGGTTCGGTAATGGGACCATTGATATTTAATGTATTTGTTAATGATATAGGTGTTGAGGAGGAAGAAAAGAAAATATTGTATGCTGATGACATGACAATACTAAATAGTGACCAAAATATGGAACAGCTTGAGAGAAGAGCATACATATCCGCAAATGTCACAGCTCAATGGCTGTTGGAAAATGAACTGGTTATAAATCTAAAAAATACTATGTATGCAGTGTTTAAAAACAAGGAAAAGGCTGTAGACATGGATTTAGAGGTTGACGGAACAAGGCTGGAAGAAGTAGAATCTGCTAGATTCTTAGGTATTCTTGTGGATAATGAACTGAAATGGAAAAAACATATTAATAATGTCTGTAAGAAACTGAGCTCTGTCATATTCTTAATGATGCAGCTATCACAGTATACAGACAAGAACCTTCTGTGTACAGTGTATCATGGACTTTTCGAACCATACTTACAGTATGGAGTGACGGTGTGGGGAAACTCAAACAAACAAGATACAAAACGAGTGTTCACATTACAAAAAAAAGCAATTAGGACCATTTTAAGAAGAAAGACCTCTGAAACATGCAGAAATTGTTTCAAGAATTTAGGTATCTTAACTTTTTCATCATTATATATATATACAAAACAATAATGTACATCACAAAAGGTAGTGAGGACTGGATTACAAATGCTAGTGTACACACCCACAATACAAGAAAGAAGAATGAAGTACGGAGCATACCCCACCGACTGGCAATGCTAGAAAAAGGACCCCAGTACTCTGGTATCAGACTACTAAGAAGTCTGCCCAAAACCCTGCAAGATAGTGTACTTCACAATGAATTTACAAAGAAACTTAAAGACTATCTCATTGAAAAAGAGTTTTACAGTGTTGCAGAATACTTATGCCATTAAATTTGTATATTTTGTTACTCATTATCAGTGATGTAAAAATGTAAGCTAAAGGTGTAGAAAAATAATTGATAAAGAATTTTAATACTTTGACATGTCCTATATTACACGTACATTTACTGTACATGATGTAATCTTACAGGATCAAATAAAATTCAATTCAATTCAATTCAATCAAACCCATCTTTGGATTGAAGATTGCAACAACTTCATAATGTAAAAAAATTTCAATGTGGCAACAATACTTGTAAGTAGATAATCAAATTTTTAAAATATAATATAAATGGTTAGATAAAAAATCTGCTAACCAAGTGGTAGTAGGAGGAAAAAACCTATAAAAATAATGGAAATGTGCTACCTTTTGGAGCCAATGGCTGCTTCTTCAGGTGAAGGGTTGAAGGGAAAGGAAGAGAGATGAAGGGAAAGGACAGGTTGAGATTTAGGAAATGAGGACAGTTGCAGAAAAGCCACCCACAACCATGGGTGAAGGGAAACTTAATGGACAGGATGGGAAGAAGTGAATCAGTTTCTAAACTACTTCTTGCTACGATGACTGAGTGTAATTCCATTACTAAAATTGTGTAATCCAGGGAGTGAATTGAGGAGGATCTGGAATTTCAATACCTGTATTATCAAAGTTATGTTCTCCTGTACTGGTAATTGGAACATTTAACATAATAAAATGTAGAGGAGGTCACTTCAAAGTGTAATCTCTGTCACGCCCATCAATCAAACAATGTATGAGAACTGTTTTCAGCTATATCAATGGTATGAGGATCATCAAGACTGCCGAGAGCCATATGGACCAAAAAAAAAAAAAAAAAAAAATACCAGTTGGAAATATTACAACTGGTGTTTCTTTGAGAAGTTGTTCCACACTGGCACAATTTAAATGAGCTCACATATGGATTTATCTAGAAAGTTTACTTGGCCTGATTGTTCTGTCTCTTTTTGAGCAATTTGTTTGTCTGCAAAATTCTTACTTCTATTTTGTTCGTGAAGACATTTTCTAACTCTCTTGAAATTGGGGACCCCATTGGCAATCCTTCTTCTTGTATGTAGAATTCTTTATTGAATTCAAAGTTTACTGACAAAAATTACTTTGAATTGAATAAAAAATTATATTTACACATTTCCCAAGCATCACATGAATTTAAAGTTGCTGAGTTTAATTTCATGTCCGCTGTTGAATCACAATTCCTTTCGTGGTCCAGTAGGAATGATGGTGTTTGAGTGGCCTTCAAATGTTATATGTAAAGTGGATTGCCATTATTACAAAGGTACAGTGCATAGTTGTATAAACTGACAATAAGTGCTATGAAAAAATCATATCTCTCATTTTTAAGTGAGCTCATTTTATTTTTGCATCATGTCAAGGGAAACAAAGTTATATGCAAGATGGAAGAGTATTAAAAATATAATTTCCTTCCTTATATTCGAATTTGTTAATGAAACTGTATGTTTGGAGAATTTTTATATCTGTATACCCTGGTGTAAGCCAACATTTAAAAAGTTATTAATGTCTTTCGTTATTGCTTGCACTTTTTCTTATATTTCATTGAAGTTATATTTTTAATTTACAATAATAGAATGAGAATATACGACCTCATTTAGCCATCTAAGGCATCTCCTGTAATTCTTAACACTGAAAAGACAATTAACAATGAAATATAAGATATAAAATGAGAAAAATGATTGATAATGGTTTTCAGCTCTCACCTGTTTACAGTTCTGGCATACAGGCCAACCACACATATTTACGCAACAAATTTTGAGGGAATACACATAGTTTTTATTTACCAGTCCCCTGTAATATTGAATGTGGTTGGCATCTGTAAGAGACATCTTTGTTTTATTCTTTTTTTGTGTGTCATCAGTCTTCTGACTGTTTTGATGCGATACACCACGAATTCCTCTACCGTGCCAACCTCTTCATCTCACAGTATCACTCGCAACCAACATCCTCAATTATTTGCGGGATGTGTTCCAATCTCTGTCTTGTCTACAGTTTTCACCCTCTACAGCTCCCTCTAGTACAATGGAAGTTATTCCCTGATGTCTTAACAGGTGTACTATCATCCTATCCCCCTTCTTGTCAGTGTTTTCCACATACTCCTTTTCTCTTCAATTCCATGCAGACTCTCCTCAATCTTTACCTTATCAGTCCACCAAATTTCAATGTTCATCTGATTTTCTTTTGTTCTGGTTTTCCTATGCTTCGTGTTTCACTACCATGCAATGCTGTGCTCCAAATGTTCATTCTCAGAAATTTCTTCCACAAATTAGAGCCAATGTTTGATACTAGCAGACTTCTCTTGGTCAGGAATGTTCTTTGTGCCAATCTAGCTTGTTTTGGTATTCTGCTTGCTTGGTCCATCATTGGTCATTTTGCTGTCTAGGTAGCAGAACTCCTTAACTTTGTCTATTTTGTGCTGATTAATTCTGATGTTAAGTTTCTCACAGTTCTCATTTCTACTACTTCTCATTGTTTTCATCTTCTTTCAATGTAGCTTCAATCTATATTCTGTACTTATATACATTAGACTGTTCATTCCATTCAGCCGATCATGTAATTCTCATTCACTTACACTGATGATAGCAATGCCATCAGCAAATTGTATCATTGATATCCTTTCACCTTGAATTTTAATTCCACTCCTGGACATTTCTTTTATTTCCATTATTGCTTCTTCACTGTCTAGATTGAATGCAGTGTAAGACTATATCCCTGTCTTTCAACCATTTAATCTGAGCACTTCGTTGTTGGTCTTCCACTGCTATTATTCCCTCATGGCTCTTGCACATGTTGTACATTACCCATCTCTTCCTGTAGCTTACCCCTATTTTCTTCAGAATTTTGAACATCTTGCACAGTTTGACATTGCTGAAAGCTTTTTCCAGTTCGACAAATCCTATGAACATGTCTTGATTTTTCTTTTATTTCCATTATCAACTGCAACATACCTCTGTGGTGCCTTTACCATTCCTAAACCCAAACTGATAATCAACTAACACATCTTCAATTTTCTCTTCCATTCTTCTGCATTTTATTCTTGCCAATGAATAAAGATAGGATATTCTTCTTTGTACCACAGATTGATATCAGATGTATTAACATTTCAACAAATAATCAAAATGATATTCAATTGTCTATGTACCATACTCTGCCCCCCCCCCCCCCCCAAAAAAAAAAAAACAACTTTGAAATTTGTCAAATTTGATATTTTTCCTTTTTTGTGATGGAGTCTTCTTTAAGTGAAGCTAAGAACTTCTAATTGAAATGCTGAATGCTTTTCATTGTTACCTATAATTAATACTAGGGCTAAAGCATTACAGTGCGCAAGGTTAGGCCTCTATTGGTTCTCTGTGCAAAGTAATGGTTTTTAAAAAATCACAAATTTAAACCACACCATGGAAAAAGTGTGTTTTCCATCCTTTTTCCTAAAAAATCTGAGTGATGTATTCTATGTTTTGCACATTATATGAACTTAATGGCCTACATACTAGGTGCATAAAAAACTGAAATCTGTAGGCCAACTCATTACAGCACAATAGGTCTCTGAAAACAGGGAAACTGGGGCTTGACTAATGACTAGGTGCACAACCTTCAGTCTTTAAACCTGAGTTTATCAAAAATGATCAGAGTTAGGACAGTGCTATTTTGTAGTTTTATTATTAAGACATGTAGGTATCCATGTACCAAATATGACTAAATTTTGAAATGGTCACCTTACCATCCAGTATGAGATTACACAGAATGACCCATTCTTATTTTCAGAAATCACTCTCTTTTCTGACTGTTCTATCCTTAACTTCCAAGAAGAAAAAGACAATCATTATCTACTGTCTTCAGTTCAGCTGTGTTATAAAAAGTTGCTATGTCTAAGGTAGCATTTCCTTCTTAAAGTACATCTACATCTATACTCTGCAAACCGCCATTAGGTGCATGGCAGAGAGTACATCTCATGGTAGCAGTTATCAGGCTTTCTTTCTGTTTCATTCACATATGGAGCAAGAGTGAATGATTGTTTGAATGCCTCTATGCGAGCAATAGTTATTCTAATCTTATTCTTACAATACCTATGTGAGTGATATGTAGAGGGTTGTAGTATAACCCAAGAGTAACCACTGAAAGCTGGTTCCTGAAATTTTGTTAACAGACTTTCTTGTAGTAGTTTATGTCTGTCCTCAAGAGTCTTCCAGTTCAGTACCTTTAGTACCTCTGTGACACTCTCCCCCAGATTAAATAAACCTGTGACTATTCATGCTGCCCATCTCTGTATATGTTCAATATCCCATGTTAGTCCTGTTTTTACTTGAGCAATATTCTAGGGTGGGTCACAAATTAATTTTTAAGCAATTTCCTTTGCAGACTGGTTGTGCTTCTCCAGTATTCTACCAACATTTCAAAGTCTACCTCCTGCTTTACCCAAGATTGAGCCTATGTAATTATTCCATTTCATATCCCTACAAGGTGTTACACCCTGGTATTTGTATGATTTGGCTGATTCCAACAGGGACTCATTGATGTTATAGTCATAGGATACTATGTTTTTTCATTTTGTGAAGTGCACAATTTTAAGTTTCTGAACTTTTAAAGCAAGTTGCCATCTCTGCACCTATTTGAAATCTTATGAAGATCTGACTCAATATTTATGCAGCTTCCTTCAGATAGTACTTCATTATAGATAACTACATCATCTGCAAAAAGCCTCATTTTACTATTAATAAAGGGTTATTCTAAATGATGGAACCATTTTCAAAACTTCATATTTATTCAAATACAAATCCAAAATGAACAAGCATTATACCAATGGCAAAAGGAAGTTTCAAAGTATTTTTTCATAATATTTGATATCAACTTAATAATTTGTTTTTAATAATTATGAATAATTATAACTGTGATAAATGTTATGAATGTTCCATGTGGCCCCCTTTGGCTGCTCAGCAAACATCAACACAGTAGCCAAACACGTCCCACACACACAAAAGCATATCTGCTGTTACTGAGTGCACGGCAGCAGTGATCCAGTTCTGCAGATCATACAGAGTGGTTGGTAGAGCCAGGACCTAAACAGCTTCCTTCACATAACCCCATAAGAAACAGTCACAGGGTGTGAGATCAGGAGATCTCAGTGACCAGAAGTGCAGCACCATGTTCTCAAGTCCCCTGCGACTGACCCAGTGCTGAGGAAGGGAGTTGTTCAAAAAGCCTTGTACATCATGGTGCCAATGGGCCAGAGCTCCATCCTGTTGAAAAAATGAAGTCCTGGGAATCTTCCATAACTTGAGGAAACAGCCATTGTTCCAACATGTCCAAGTATTCCCGTTACAGTTTTTTCTGCAAAGAAAAACCACTGGCTAATGCTTTTGCGAGTTGGTCATTGAATACCGAATTTGGTTGAAAATGCCCACTGCACTGCAATTTGTGTCTCACTATTCGCAAACTCAAGAACACAGAAAACCTTGTTCTCCACAGTTGCCATCTCACTCACAACTGAGAGAGACACAGAATGAGGGCCCCATTGCCATGCGAACTCTACTGGCCACTTTTGAAAACATCACTGCCTGCCAAAAACTTTGAAACTTCCTCTTTTCATTGGTATGAAGCTTTTTCATTATAGATTTGTACTTGAATACATACAAATTTTTAAAATGGGTCCATCATTTTGAATAACCCTGTATTGTCTGCATGGTCATTAATATACAACATGAACAGCAAGGGACCCAACACACTTCCCTGGGGTACACCCAAAGCTACTTCTACATATGACAATGACTCTCCATCCGAGATAACATACTGTGTCCTCCCTACCAAAAAGTCCTCAATTCAGTCACAAATTTCGCTTGATACTCCATATAACTGAACTTTTGACAACAAGTGCAAGTGTGGTACTGAGTCAAAGGATTCTTAAAAATCAAGAAATACTGCATCTATCTAATTGCCTTGATCCAAAGCTTTCAGTATATCATTTGAAAGAATTGCAAGTTGTGTTTCACATGACTAATGTTTTCAGTTTTCAGAATCCATGCTGGTTGGCATTGAGGTGGCCATTCTGTTCAAAATATCTCATTAAGTTTGAGCTCAGAATATGTGCTAAGATTCTATGACAAATTGATGTCAGGGGTATTGTGGATCATTTTTACAATTCTTCTTGTAGACAGGTGTGACTTGTGTATTTTTTTCCAAGAACTGGCATGGTTTTTTGTTCAAGGAATCTACAATAGATTATAGTTAGAAGAGGGCTTAATTCAACCATAAATTCAGTATAGAAACTGACAGGGATTCCATCAGGGCCTGGAGCTTTGTTCAGTTTTAATGATTTCTGCTGTTTCTCAATACCATTGACACTAAACTTATTTTATTCATCTTTTCTGTGGTACAAGGATTAAATTGGGGCAATTCTCTCGGGTTTTCTTTTGTAAATGAACATTTGAAAACAGAGTTAAGGGTTCTAGCTTTTGCTTTTCTACTCTTAGTTTCAGTTTTTGTCTTATTCATTAGGGACTGGACACTAAATTTGGTACCACTAACAGCTTTACATATGACCATAATTTCTTTGGGTTCTGTGAAAGATCATTTTCCAATATTCTGCTATGGTAGTCCATGAAGGCATCACGCATTGCTCTCTTGACAGCCAAATGCATTTCATTCAGTGTCTTTCTATCTATAACCCTACACTTCGTTTTACACCTATTACATAGTAATATGTGTCTGTAGAAGTATTTTTTCAGTGACAATATGCCATGGAGGTTCCCTTCAATTGTGGACTGTTCTACTGCGAATATATCTATCCAGTCATGGTCAACTATTCTTGTATACTTGAGCCATAGTCCCTTTACATGCTCATGCCCTGTGCTGAAAGTTTTAGGTTTCTCATTGAGATATGACATTACTGATTTTTACCTAGTTTGTTGGTTTAGTTGTCCTTTGTACTTTGATAATCGTTGCCACAACCACATCATGGTCACTGATACCATTTCAGTGTGATCATCTTCAAAGAGATCAGGTCTGTTGCCATGAGATACAATCCATCATGAGCTTTCAGAGAAGATATCTAATACTGTTTGATCTGTCTTATCATGTCAACCACTAACAAAACTGTAATTTTCCCAAGTAATTGTTGGATGGTTAAAGTCTCCACCAAAGATTACAGTATGAGTCGGAAACTTATGTACAAGTGAACTGAGATTTTCTCCAGAGTTTTTGGTTACGTCAGGGGACTCTGGTGGTGATAGGATCGAATTACCATTTTATGCGCACCCCTGATATTGAGTCTTGCCCACACAGTTTCACATGCAGCTTCAGTTTCTATCTCAATGGATCTGAGTTTCTTGTCTACTTTGACAAATACACCACCTCCATTTACCATTTGTCTATCCTTTCAATATACACTTAACTTTTCTCCAAAAACCTAACTGCTGTCAAATTCGGAGTTCAGCCAGCCATCTGTACCTGGTATTATGTGGACTTCCCTGTTTTTCATGAGCACTTCAAACTCTGGCATTTTGTTGCAAATGCTTCGGCAGTTTACCATTAGGTTCTTACACAGAAGAGATAAAGAAACTCGTGTACCTGCCTAATATCGTGTTGGGCTGCCACACGCATGCAGAAGTGCCACAACACAATATAGCGTGGACTCGACTAATTCGACTAATATCTGAAGTAGTGCTGGAGGGAATTGACACCATGAATCCTGCAGGGCTGTCCATAAACCCATAAGACCATGAGGGGGTGGAGATCTCTTCTGAACAACACAATGCAAGGCATCCCAGATATGCTCAATAATGTTCATGTCTGGGGAGTTTGGTGGCCAGCGGAAGTGTTTAAGCTCATAAGAGTGTTTATGGAGCCACTCTGTAGCAATTCTGGATGTTTGAGGTGTAACATTGTCCTGCTGGAATTGCTGAAGACCCTTGGAATCCACAATCGACATGAATGGATGCAGGTGATCAGACAGGATGCTTACATACATGTCACCTATTAGAGTCATATTTAGACACATCAGGGGTACCATATCACTCCAACTGCACATGCCCCACACCATTACAGAGACTCCACCAGCTAAAACAGTCCCCTGCTGGCATGCAGGGTTCATGGATTTATGAGGTTGTCTCCATACCTGTACATATGTGTCACTCAGTACAATTTGAAATGAGACTCATCTGATCAGGCAACATGTTTCCAGTCATCAACAGTCCAATGTTGGAGTTGATGGACCCAGCTGAAGAGTAAAGCTTTGTGTCATGCAGTCTATAAGGGTACATGAGTGGGCTTTTGGCTCTGAGAGCCCATATCAATGAAGTGTCATTGAATGTTACTCACGCTGACACTTCTTCAAGGCCCAGCATTGAAATCTGCAGGAATTTGTAGAAGAGTTGCACTTCTGTTATGTTGAACAATTCTCTTCATTCATCATTGGTCCCATTCTTGCAGGATCTTTTCCCAGTTGCTGCGATGTTGGAGTTTTTTTGTTTTAGCAGATTCCTGATATTCACTTGTGAAATGGTCATACTGGAAAAACCCCACTTGATCACTATGTTGGAGATGCTGTGTCCCATAACTCTGCACTGCCTATAACACCACATTAAAACTCACTTAAATTTTGATTACCTGCAACTGTAGCAGCAGTAACCAATGTAACAACTGCACTAGACATTTGTTGTCTTATACAGACATTGCCAACCTCAGTTCCATATTCTGCCTGTTTACATATCTCTACCAGTTTCAATGGCACTTCAGTGTAACACTCTCACCTGTGGGAAGTCTGAAAACTCTACGAAACTGCCATATAAAAATATGAAGGCATCATTATTTTACCAGGAAAAACTGACTTATTTAATGTCAAAAAGAGAACAGGAATATATTTTCAACATAAGGGATTTCATTAAATACATCATTGTGCTTTCAACATCACAAGATATTGTAGAAAATAAAGTTCAGAAGTGCATCATAGTGAAACATTGATAAAATTTTAGAAAATCATAAAATTGGCAGGAAGCTGCATTTTAGTTAGAACGGCAACAAAAAATTCTAGAGAATGAAATTGGTTAAAAATTGTTTTTAGGTTGACATCAAACTCAACACTGCCCAACAACTCAAGACTGCTTCTGGCTTCTTCCTCATTCTGAGGGTTGACAATGTGTGATGTTTGCCTGCTTTATTTCTTCATTGATAGTCCTTGGTGTCGACGTACTGCATTGCTATACTGGCTGAAAAATGAGGGGGTGGAAGTTCAACACTGACTACTGTAAATGATGTAGCCGACTGTTTCACAGTTGTGTTCCACAGTTCTTTACTTTCACTGTTCCCAGTATTACACAGTTATAGGGCCAGTTCACTACTGGTAAATTATAAGCGCCATTAATAGCTTGCAGGCAAACATCAGCATACTACTACAATAGTTTGCTGTTGAATATCTATGAGCAGTAAATACCTAACGACACAGTTCACAATTCTTGCAGAATAATAAGTTAAATAAACTGAACAGACACTGTCATTGTTTTAACACACAGTCTATTTGCGTTACACTAATTCCACTTATCAGCTGACGCATTATTATAACTGGTACAGACTTCCTGTCTGAAAATTGGCCATGGACTGACTGTCTTGGGACCAAAAATCAGGCCTTTATATATCCTAGGTAATGAGCCTATACGTTATTTGATGTTTAGTTTACAGAAATTACAATTAAAAAAACATAACTCATTCAATTAACTGAATACATGGAAAAATTCCTCCTTTTTAACTGTTCCTTCTATCACAAAGATTAGGCCAAATTATTTGTTTAAAATAATGAAATTAGCAGATATAGTTATACTAAGAATACTTTTGACAAATCCAGCAATTATTTTGGAAATAATTAAGGGCTGGCTTTGCTAATATGTTTATGATTAGAGCCAAATAAGTACTTGAAGAATCCTAGTTGCTTCTTTCAATTTTTATAATTATTACAGAATTTATATTTGTTTGTAAGTCAACAATAGAATCTAAATCACAAAACAATTACTGATTGCACCCTATAACAAAAGATATTAACTAGGAATACTCAAAATAAATTAGGAAATTGATTACATACACAAAACTAAGAACAAAATTAGATTTGGTGCTATATTTCTTAAGACTGAGGGCCAACCTTTCTTTTTTATGAAGATGCAGATTATACTCATGCATGTTATTGGCAATTAGGCAAAAATGAAAATAAAATGAATTTAAGGAGGCAGATGGCAAAACAAGAGATGAAGTAAAAAGATCCCAGATTGCTTCATCACAAATGCCAGGGGCAACTCTAATAATGCCTTCTTGCTTGGTGTGGAATTATAGTTTGTTGTTAGCCACCCAGTCCTCACCAAAGTGGAGCTCTGAAAGCTTGTTGATGTCTCCAAGTTGGGCTTCTGAAAGTTCGACCCAGTCCTCACCAAAGTGGAGCTCTGAAAGCTTATTGATGTCTCCAAGTTGGGCTTCTGAAAGTTCGACACCTGCTGTGATTGGTGTTGGGCCATTTCCTTTTTTGAAATTTATTCCCCTCTTCGAGATGCTCTTCCCCTCTCCAGCTTCAAAACTGTAGAAGAGCTCTCCATGAACTAGAGAAATTTTCTTGTTTTTGCTTTTTGCAAAAACAAGTTCTTTGGCTTTTTGAATCTGGAAATGCCTGTTACTAGTCACTTTCACTAAGCTTACCGGATGTTTTATAACAATTAGTATCAACACAGTCTTCATTGAAAACATTACCTTAAAAATACTTTTCATATTCTTATCTCTCTGTTTTGGAAACATTTCTTTTCACTTGATTAGAGGGCTGCTTCCATTCCCGAGAGGGATGGTCGGTCTCGGTCTTGTTCTGATTATTTTCAGATACCACTATGATGTTCAATTTCTTGTAGAATGCGTCCTATTTCAATTACTCCAACTTCATTCATACCATCTTCTGCATTTAAACCATCTACAAAATCACTCAAATTTTTCAAAACACTCATGCAGATGCATCAATATACATCCTACTGACCAGCTGAACTGTGCTTACTGGCATAAATTCTAACAATACATTGGCAGCAAGAGATCTACTGTTGCATACGTGTCTGCTAAAGTGCAGCAAACCTATGAGTAAGAGAAATATCCATTCTAATCCTGACAAAGTGAAATTTAAGTTTGAAAGTCTAGACAGGTAGTTCTGATGTCAGTTGGCGTGCTTTGCATGTGGACATGGCACAGAAATTCCTATACCTGTTGAATTTTTTAGATTTTGCAAATATTGTACATTTAGTGGGCATTGCACCCAAAGACAAAGTGCAGTTACCAGCTTTTGCAACCAAACATGATTTTCTACAGCCACTTACAATGGTTTATAGTGTGTTTTGCACCCTGAAACCTATTCTATCACATAAGCACCGAAAAAACCTACACGGCAGTGTGCTCAACTCAAAATTGACAAAAAATCGATTTAGTGGCCTTTGCATCTGGTCTGCTCATATGGGTATGGGAGAATTCGATTCTGCTGTAGTAAAACTTCTATAAAATTGAGAGCAATATTTTGGTAATTGTGACATTCAGATTACAACTGACCAGAATTTTTTCGAAATAATAATGTTGAGAGAATATAACAAACATAATTGGAAATAGAATGAAATTTTCACTCTACAGCGGAGTGTGTGCTGATAGGAAACTTCCTGGCAAATTAAAACTATGTGCCGGACCGAGACTCGTAGTCAGGACCTTTGCCTTTCGTGGGCAAGTGCTCTACTGACTGAGCTACCGAAGCATGACTCACACCCCATCCCCACCGGATTAAAGCTGTGGGGACAGGGCGTGAGTCGTGCCTGGGTAGCTCAGTCGATAGAGCACTTGTCCGCGAAAGGCAGAGGTCCTGAGTTTGAGTCTTGGTCCGGCACACAGTTTTAATCTGCCAGGAAGTTTCATAATTGGAAATGTTGAATAATAACTTATTAGTGGTGTGATATATTCTGTTGCAAATTTGAGCGCACAATACTGATGATCTTACCTCATGTCTAAAATAAAATGGTCTTTTATTATAATGCTCTCAGGTAATAATATTATATGAAAACTCTATTAATTTAAGTAGAAGAATTTATTTGTAGATAATTAATCTGAAATACTGGATCAAACTTAACAGTTCTGGTAATGGTAATATAGTCAATTGGAAATTAAATAGCTTGCTTTGAAACTGAGATCATGAGAGTCTCTATGACAGCTTACATTCTCATTAAGTTAGAATTCATACTTCTGAAAAGTGAAAAAACAATGTGTTATGTGCATGTAATAAGAATTTTGAATCTTTTTCAGGTATAGTGAGGATTTAAATGTTTATGCTAATATTAGTCATTTGTTTGTTTTTTCATGTTACATATCTAAGCTGTTGTGCACACTCTGGAAATTTTGAGAAGAGCCTGGAAATGGACTCTGCCAAATGGACCTAAAGGGTGGGAGAACATGGGCTTGTGAAAGTATGTAGTGAACTGAAAAAGTGAACCATGAGTGCTAAAGAAGGACATTTCTGTATAAAATGATTTTTCTAGCTTGATACAATATTATCTGACTGCAATATCTGAAAAAAAATTATTTGTTGTTCTGGTTTGCAATGGCCAGGGGAGGTTTAGGATTCAAAATGTACTTTTTCAATGATTGCTGTATATTGTTTTATATAATCAGCCATTTAGCAATATCTGTCTGTAAACCAAACGAGGAGTGATGTGACTTGGCAAGGTGAAATATTACCAGCTGTTACGTTTTTTACTCACATCTATAACTAATTTTTCTTCTAAATTTTTTTTTCAGTGCAGTTACATACATGGTATGTGACACACATATATTTCAAATGATGAATTGAACTTTCTCACATATAAATTTACTATCCAAATGTTTATTTGAAGTATGCTGATTCCATTAAGATACAAAGTTGTCATTAGAACATCATTAATCGAAAGATATGACTAATTGTAGTTATGACAACAGGTGTTGGAAAAACGTTTTTAGCTGATACATATCAAATGACACAATTTCAGAGACTTTACTAGTCTCATATGATTTTATGTGCTGGGAGGTTATTATTAAACTTTCCCTATTTAACATGTTATAACATGGAAACTAATTACCATATGAGTATCAAAATTGGTAGCATTAATGTCCAGAGTATGGGGTGCATGATTTACATTTGTCACAGCACCACCAACCAGTTCCAACTACGGCCACCAGGTGCTATGACCAGTCATCATGATTCATAGTCTCACACACCTGACCAGTCCCAGTGCACTTATTGACATTTCAACATGAGCTTGGACAAATGGAATGGGATATTATTGGTAAATCTCTATTGTCTAAACAACAGTAATGCTGCAGCTGCACTTCGAGAATATCATTGGCTGGAAGGATTGTGGAAGGGTCCTCTTTCTCGACCTGCTGTGCAGAGCATGAAGAAAAAGTTCAAATCAACTGGAGAATTGGGTATCACTCCGGGAAGAGGCCGACAGCCAACTGCAGCTCATGTGGTTGTTGAAATCACTGTTACTATGGCAGACAATGCTGCACATAATTCCCAGTCATCAGGCTGTGCACTTGCTGTGTCATAACAGTTGAACATCCCATGGCCCATTGTACTCAGAAGGTGGTTTGAACCATTCCCAAATGGTATCTGTACAAGTTCCATATCATAAAGTAGATTGCACCATAGGATGCAAAATGACATGTTGGCTTTGCTCTCCACTTTCTCACAAGGATTGAAGTTGACAAGGGCTGGCCATTTTTCTCTGATGGGTGAGGTGAACACACTGCCCTCTGTACGGTGAACATGTCACTATATGGTGTGGCTTCACAGATACATTCATCATTCACCCGTTCTTTTCTGAACAGGCTGGCGCTCAAGCAACAAAGACATGCAGTGTGACTGGCTAGCATCAATGTGATATGCTTTGTCAGCATGTCATACCTGCCCTACAGGAGAGAGATGTAATGAACTTAACAGTTTTCACACAAGATGGGACCCCACCACGCATCGCTCATGAAGATCAACTGCTTCTCTGAAACAAATTTGAAAATGATTGAATTATCAGCTGATTGTTTCCAAATGCTTGGCTGGCATGATCATTTGATCTCACTCCCTGTGATTTCTGGTGTGCTGTCTGAAAGACAGGGTTTACTAGGGAACATTCACCTATGTGCTGATCTGAAGTGCAACATATCAAGAGAGGTAGCCAACATACCTATGGACATGCTTTGTTCTGCTGTGCAGAATGCAATCCTGTGTTGTCAGACTCTTCTGGACACTGATGGGTGCCATATTGAGCCCCTTTTGTAGAGTAAAGGTACTGGTATCTAATGCTATGGTGTACCATAGCAGAACATTAAAATTGTTTAAATTGAACTGATTCTCCATTATATCTCTTCCCCAGGTCTTTGACATTAATGCTATCATGTTTAGTACTCATACAGTAATTAGTTGCCTTGTTATTACCTGTAAATTGAGAAAGTTTAATTATAACCATGTGGTATATAGCCTGAAGCATTGAATGAAAATTTGTACCAAGGCCGGAAATCAAAACCAGATCTCCTGCTTACTAGGCAAGTGCATTAGCTCAGGTTTGATTCCTGGTATTGGTACAAATTTTCAGTCCAAATGAAATTATTTACTTATCTGGTGATTTTTGTAGTCTCCAATGGTTCATTTTATTCAGGTCACATGTATCCTCTATAATTTTCCTAGGCTCCTAAGTAACTTTTTATTAAATCTCATATGGGCTAAAAAATCCAGATTTAACTCATTATTCATTTTCAGTCAAGATGATTTATTTCCTTTAGTTTACAGCAAATTAGCTCTATCCATAAATTCCACGTTCTTACTACTTTTTAGGTTATATTCAAACCTGAAAATACAAAAGATGTAAGCTCACCAAAGGAGACAAAATAGATCTATAGATTTCACAGATGCAAAAGTAATATTTTTAAACAAATAATTCTAATTGATTTATACCTCAAATTTTAGTATGATTATGGCAACTGTTCAGATTGTATAAATGGTTTTACAAAATGCAGTGACTTTTTAAGACATTACAGTTTTATAATATGATAAAAAAAATGAAATGAAAATTGTTTCACGTGTGATATGGATGTGTTAGCGCTCATACACAATCATTATTTTCTTAAAAGTTACTTCAGACAAAAATCTAAAATGATAAAACAGTCCCATGTCCTAAACATTACAAAATGAATTAACTGATGCTACACTGTCAGAATAACTGAATACCCCGCATAATGAAATTCTATACCCTTAAAATCATAACAGCACAAAGCTACACCAGTGTGGGATGGTTTGATGGCTTTGCACTTGTTTCTTTATATTTTGGTTTATTGGTGTCATGTTTGCCTTCCTATGGAGAATTTGGTAGTAATAGGTGTTATAGCTTGGTGCTTGTCATACTTTGGGACACCCTTGGTTATAGTGTGGCTGTCTTTTTGTTTGAATGATATTCAGTGTAACTATTTTGTTTCTTACAGTAGTGGGAGTCCTGGTTGCTTTGCAGATGCCCCTGCATAAGAGTGTATTTATACTTACTCTGCTGCTCTGCATCTGCATGGACATGTCAACCTTAATAACAGATTTCTTAGCCACTGGCACACAGAATGACATCAATGTGGGCAATTTCATCAATTTCTATAATTTGTTTTGCTTCATCATAAGTTACTAATTTGGTTGTTTTTATCCCTTGCACTTTTCCTCCTGAAGTATATTGCAGCCTTCAATTCAGTTCTGCATGTTTACTAAGGAAATTAACATAGAATCCTGACAGGGAACATGTGACTCTTGCTCCATGGGTTTCCTTAACACAACTGCCACACTTTTTCTACCTGTTGTAGCATTACTGACAGTTAAACATTGCAGGAGGCATAGGATACATGGTTGCACTTCCAAATGGGGGATTGTACATTACTATACTACAGCACGATTGGTGAGTCTATAGATACAGTAAGTGTAGCAAACTTTAGAAGCTCAGAATTGATGCCTTTCATCATGTTTTCCATGTAAATCACTCCTTCACCAGGTTATTCTGTCAGCAATTACTGAGGGGCTATATTCATAACAATGCAACACAATACCACACCTCTGCTTAAGGGAATACGCTAATTTCTTGTAGTTGACCAGCTGATTTTCAAGTTTCTCACTAAATAACACAGTTTTACATTTTAGTGCTTTATGAATATAAAAAGGAGGCACCATTCTGAATATCCCACCTCTCATATTAATAACTACAAATATGGTGTTGTTTAGGTGCACTCTGTCATTGTCCACATTTCTTATGAGCATTGTAGATTACTCAGGAAGACTGTCGAACATTCTCTGGTAGTTCGGTGGTAGAAATAACTAGTGATTCACTAAACCTTATGAAGAAATTTTTGTTTTGTTGACCATGAGCCATTTGGGCCCATGAGAAGCTAGAGCAAATAAAGATCGACAAAGACAGTGTCCCACTTCCTTGAGTATGCTTTATATAACTGAGATAGAGCAGGTTTCCTAGAAGTTGCCCAGTAATGACTATTTCACCTCCAGAACTGTTGGAATGGACTACATTTATATCAAGAATATGGAGCATGTTGAGAAGGTTTTTAAAAATCAGTATTCCTGACTTTTTTTCATTGCCTGTTGAGTGTACACCTATGAACAGCAGATCAGTCACTTAGTTTCATTCCATGAGCCTGTTCACAGCTACATATCAATAATTTAGCATGTTAATAAATATTCTTTTCATGGTAGGAGCCTATGGCTGTGAAATGGAAATAAGATTGTCTTTCAATAAAGCACTGATTTGTGAAACTGAACAGGGCTGGCATTAAAATACTGGTGTTTGATGGAGAGGACTAGGGGAACTGAAAAAGGTGAATGGAAATGTATCCAAAAATGAAGAAATGTTATGCACTGGCATCAAGAGTAAAAGTGAGTATGGACAATGTGGATACTTATGACGAAGCAACTCTGACCACAATGCACTACGTACATCAAGTGATTTGGAACAAGCAACTGGAATTTTTGTAAGTGATAAGAAGAATTTGTTTCAGATAATGAAGATGTTTGATGAATTATACTCTGAGGAATCAACAGCACTGCAAATTGTTTGTACAAGAAAGAAGCTGGACAATCTGAAATTAAAAGATTACAGTGATGATACAGCAACATCCTTCAGTGTTTCTTCAAAAAAAAAAAAAAAAAAAAAAAAAAAAAAAAAAAAATTAACAATATTATGGAATGAACAGATTGCTACTCACCATAAAGATGACACATTGAGTTTCAAACAGGTAGCATGAAAAGACGGCAACAGTCTTGTTGAACAAAAGCAGCAATCCAGAGAGCAGTAGGGAATGGGGGAAGATAGTAGGGTACAGGAGTGGGGGGAGGGGGGGGAGGGGGGGGGAGGGGGATAGGAGCCAGCCAGTACCCCTTTAGGAGTTACTGAGCCAGCATTGCCTAGTGGAGCATGCAGGAGCTAGAGAGTAGCAGGACGAGGCTACTGCAAGCAGGGTTGGAAGGCTGTGGGGAAGAGAGGGTGGAAAATGTGGAGCTGCATGTTGCAGCCTTGTCCTGCTACCATCTAGCCCCTGCATGCTCTGCCAGGGAGTGCTGACTCCTATCCCTCCACCTGTAGTCTACTATCCCATCCCATTTCTCACCCAGTCTGCAATGCTGCTTTGATTCAACATGACAGTTGCATTCTGGCTGGACTGGTTGGAGATAGCAGTCATGTGCACATGACGAGGTCTTACTTGTGTGAATGTGTGTACGTTTTCTTCTCTGAAGAAGGTTTTAGCCAAAAGCTCAATGTGTAACAGTCTTCTTTTGTGCCTCTCCGCAACTCAATATGTCATCTTTACAGTGAGTAGCAATCTATCTTTTTCATAACATTGTTTAAATTTCAACCTGGACCTACAACTGTGTAATTAATTAATTAAAATTAATGGGGACAAAAGTGATGGAAATGGAGTAGCTAAACCACATATTGAGAACCTTACTGGAATCTTTGTGATGTCATGGTGATCTAGTCAATGTTTTGAAATAAGGTCAGACAGCTGAATACATTAAAAGCAACATTCAAATGATGGATTTAAAAGACAAGGATGAAGTGGAAGGTGCAAAGTTCATCGCATTTCTCACTGAACAGTTGCATTGTGGATATGGCATACCAGGACATTTGTAGAGAACTGTTGTCAGTCAGAAGCACTCAGAAATTCATGGCCACTTGGTAGACATCATCAAGGAGGTGGCTGAAGAAGTAGGCAACATGGGCAGAACAATGAATGTAGTGGTAACAGCTAATAGCTACAATCTTAGGTGAGCAGCATGGTTCAAAAGGCAGCCAGTATCAAGGCCATTAGCAGAATGGAACCAGCAAGAGCAACTTTGTAATGGAGATACGACACATGATGGCACTGAATAATGTTGAATCAGGTGGCATACAAATGATTGGTTATTGGGTAGTGATTGCACAGATCATACTACTAATAGTGAAAATAATTTGTCTGAGTACATAACTTTGAAAGAGCCTGTAAATGTAAAAGTCATAGGGAATAAACTTTTCAAAGCTATGAAAATACGAAATATAATTAGTTGTTTTCAGTTTATAATGAAACGATTCAAACTGAAATAAACAATGTTTTTTATACCAAAGATATGGATAGAAATTTGAATAGTTAAGCTAAAATAACAAAAAAACTGTATCTGTAGGCAAAAAGTTTTTGATAAAAATAGTGACTTAGTTGTGATAGCTTTGACAGAAAATTGGCTTCCTAAAATGACATGTAGAATTTATAAGAAAGAGATTAATGTAAATACTGTGAGTAGTAAGAATCATAAGACAGCAAAAGAGAAATACTATAGCACACAGGGAAATGTAAATTTTGATGATTTGAGTATGTTCTGTAAACATCAGTCAGCAGATGGATTCCAAAGAAATTTAGAATTAGGATTTATGAAATGTAAAGTTTTTATTGAAAATAAATGCACAATTTACCTTTTGAAAACAACAGAAATGTAGCAACTACTGATCACGAGAACAATAATCTTTGAGTTTTACTTTTTGGCTCTCTTATTGAGGATCTTTGATATGTTTGTCTTTGTAAAGTTCTTCTCTCAAATGTTCTTACTTTGTGTACATGTGCTACAATTATGTAAAAAAAGTGTTCTGCAGTGTACATTGTGTTGGTGACTTATCTTTTCATCGTACAACTTAAGGAAGAGAATTACCACTGGTGACCCCATACTCATTTTCACCTATTGGCCTGTTATTTTATTGACTGTGTGCTGTGTGCAAGGTATGAACAATGAATTGTACTCCATGTGATACAATAAAACCCTTGTTCTCTCATCTCATTTTGCCTGCAGTCTGTGACTCTCAAGTGCAGCACCTACCTCATGTCACCAATATAATGGAACGGGAACATTTCCTGCCTCATGCAGCACAAGTGGGCGCTTTAACCTACCCAGGTTAATTTTAGCAATGGGGATAAAATAATAATTGGATCCTTCTACTGACATCCTAGCTCAGATGACACAACTGCTGAAAGGCTCAATGAAAATTGAGCTTAATTTCAAACACGTATCCAACTCATACAATCATTGTTGGTAGTGACTTTAATTTACCCTCTATATGCTGGCGAAAATACATGTTTAATTCCAGAGGTACACATCAAACATCATCCGAAAGTCTACTAAATGAAATCCTTAAAAAAAGTATTTCGAGCAGTTAGTTCATGAGGACACGCGAATAGTAAACGGTTGTGAAAACACGCTTGACCTCTTAGCAATAAATAATCCTGAGATAACAACGAGCATCCAAACGGGCACAGGGATTAGTGAACACAGGGTTGCCGTTGCGAGATTGAATATTGTAACCCCAAAATCCTTCAAAAGTGAACGAAAAATATACCTATTCAAAAAAGCAGTTACAAATTCATTTGACCCCTTCCTGTGAAACAATCTCCACTACTTCCATATTAACAACGTGAATGCAGTCCAGATGGGGCTTGGATTCGCAGAAATAGTATCGACAGCAACTGAGAAATTTATACCATATAAATTAACAAACGACGGAACTGATCCTCTTTCATACCAAAACGGATCAGAGCACTGTTGCAGAAACAACGAAAAAAGCTTGCCAAATTTAAACGAACGCAAAATCTCCAAGGTTGGCAAGCTTTTACGGAAGCTCGTAATTGAGCACGGACATCAGTGGGAGATGCATATAATATCTAAAAAAAAGTTTTGCATCACCTCGGTTCCGAGAGTTCTGGAACCTGTACAGAAAATTGTAATAGAGATCAGCATAAACATCATTTCAGCCCTTTTCATTACTCATGGATAAAAACACATTACCTTTTGTACCACCATAAAGCGAGACCTTCTGAGGTGGTTGTCCAGATTGCTGTATACACCGGTACCTCTAATACCCAGCAGCACGTCCCCTTGCAGATTGTCCCACTCCTCAACGGCGATTCGGCGTAGATCCCTCAGAGTGGTTGGTGGGTCACGACGTCCATTAACAGCCCTTTTTAATCCATCCCAGGCATGTTCGATAGGGTTCATGTTTGGAGAACATGCTGGCCATTCTAGTCGAGCGATGTCGTTATCCTGAAGGAAGTCATACACAAGATGTGCATAATGGGGGCGCGAATTGTCGACCATTAAGACCAATGCCTCACCAATATACTGCCGAAATGGTTGCACTATTGGTCTGAGGATGGCATTCACATATCATACAGCTGTTAAGGAACCTTCCATGACCACCAGCGGCGTACGTCGGCCCCACATAACGCCACCCCAAAACAGCAGGGGACCTCCACCTTGCTGCACTTGCTGGCCAGTGTGTCTGAGGCGTTGAGCCTGACCGGGTTGCCTCCAAACGCGCCTCTGACGATTGTCTGGTTGAAGCATATGCGACACTCATGTGGAGAGAACGTGATGCCAATCCTGAGCGGTCCATTCGGCATGTTGTTGGGCCCAACTGTACTGTGCTGCATGGTGTCATGGTTGCAAAGATGGACCTCGCCATGGACGTCGGGAGTGAAGTTGCGTGTTATGCAGCCTATTGCACACAGTTAGAGACGTAACACGACGTCCTGTGGCTGCATGAAAAGCATTATTCGACATGGTGGCGTTGGTGTCAGGGTTCCTCTGAGCCATAAACCGTAGTTGGTGGTCATCCACTGCAGTAGTAGCCCTTGGGCGGCCTGCGCGAGGCATGTCATAGACAGTTCCTGTCTCTCTGTATCTCCTCCATGTCAGAACAACATCGCTTTGGTTCACTCCGAGACGCCTGGACACTTCCCTTGTTGAGAGCCCTTCCTGGCACAAAATAACAATGCGGACGCGATCGAACAGCGGTATTGACCGTCTAGGCATGGTTGAACTACAGACAACACGAGCTGTGTACTTCCGTCGTGGTTGAATTACTGGAACTGATCGGTTGTCAGACCTTCTCCGTCTAATAGGCGCTTCTCTTGCATGGTTGTTTAAATCCTTGGGAGGGTTTAGTGACATCTCTGAACAGTCAAAGGGACTGTGTCTGTGATGCAGTATCCACAGTCAACGTCTGTTTTCAGGATTTCTGGGAACCGGAATAATGCAAAACTTTTTTTGATGTGTGTAGTTTTCACAACGAAACTTCGTCACGAAACCCGGCAGTATATGCAAAGAGATTTTCGTCGTATGTAAAGCATGCTAGCGGCAAGACGCAGTCAATGTCTTCTTTGCACGATAGCAACGGAAATACTATCGACGACACTGCCGCGAAAGCAGAGTTACTAAATACAGCCTTTCGAAATTCCTTGACCAAAGAAGACGAAGTAAATGATCCATAATTCGTATCAAGAACGGCTGCCAATATGAGTAACTTGGAAGTAGATATCCTCGGATTAGTGAAGCAGTTTAAATCACTTAATAAAAGCAAGTCTTCTGGCCCAGACTGTATACCGATCAGGTTACTTTCAAAGTATGCTGATGCAATAATTCCATGCTTAACAAGACCATACAGCCGCTCGCTCGACGAAAGATCGCTACCCAAACACTGGAAAGATGCACGGGTCACATCAATGTTCAAGAAATTTAGTAGGAGTAATCCACTAAATTAAACACCCATATCATTAACATCGCTATGCAGCAGGATTTTGGAATATATATCGTGTTCGAACATTATGAATTACCTCGAAGAGAACGGTCTACTGACAAACAGTCAACACGGATTTAGAAACCGTCGTTCTTGTGAAACACGACTAACTCTTTAGACACACTAAGTGTTGAGTGCTATTGACAAGGGATTTCAAATTGATTCCACATTTCTAGATTCCAAAAGGCTTTTGACAGTGTGTCACACAAGCGACTTTTAGTGAAATCGCGTGCTTATGGAAAATCGTCTCAGTTACGTGCATGGATTCGTAATTTTCTCTTAGAGAGGTCACAGTTCGTAGTAACTCACTTATAGTCATCTAGTGAAACAGAAATGATTTCTGGGGTAGCTCAAGGTAGTGTTACAGGCCATCTGCTGTTCCTTATCTATATAAACGATTTAGGAAATAATTTGAGCAGCCATATTAGGTTGTTTGCAGATGCTGCTGTCGTTTATCGTCTAGTAAATTCAGCAGAAGATCAAAACAAATTGCACAACGATTTACAAAAGATATCTTAATACTCCGAAAATTGGCAGTTGACCCTAAATAACGAAAATTATGAGGTCATCCACATGAATGCTAAAAGGAATCCGTTAAACTTCAGTTACACGATAAATCATTCTAATAAATCATTCTAATCTAAAGGCCGTAAATTCAAGTAAATACCAAGGAATTACAATTGCGAACAATTTAAAGTGGAAAAACATATATAGAAAGTGTTGTGGGGAAGGAAAACCAAAGACTGAGTTTTATTGGCAGAACACTTAGAAAATGTAACAGGTCTACAACAGAGACTACCTACACTAGGCTTATCCGTCCTCTTTTTAAGTACTGCTGCACCAGATAGGACTAATGGAGTACATCGAGAAAGTGCGAAGAAGAGCAGTACGTTTTGTATTATCGCGAAATAGGGGAGAGACTCTCATGGACAGGATTTGGTATAGACATAATTATAATGAAGACGTTTCCATTGTGGCGGAATTTTCTCACGAAATTTCAATCACTTCCTCCTTCAAATACAAAACTATTGTACTGATGTCGATTTACATAGGAAGAAACGATCATCATTACAAAATTAGGGAAATTGGCACTCGCAAAGAAAGATCCAGATGCTCGTTTTCTCCCGTGCGCTGTTCGAGATTGGAATAATAGAGAATTATTGTGAAGGTGGTTTGATGGCCCTCCTGCTAGGTGCTTAAGTGTGGTTTGCAGAGTATCCATCGCGATGTAGATGTACAGTTACCCCTTTTGGACTATTCAAGTTCTGTTCATGCCAGATGGTCTCAAAAATGCGGCCAAGACTTGGCAGCGGTTTATTGATTCGTTACCGTTCAACCTCCCAGTCATGTATAAGTATTCAGAAGATATCTCGATTTTCCCCTACTCCCCCAAGGAACACAAACAGTATTTGGCACAAGTCTAGGACGCACTCCAGAAAAATGGTGTCGAAATCAACATGAGAAGTTTCAGTTATCTCATGACAGTGTAACTTTTCTTGGTTATACGGTATCAGCTCAGGGCTTCCGTCTGACTTTCTACCCCATCGAATTTATCATAACCTCCCTCTGCAAACGAATTACCAAGAATTCCGAAGATTACTAGGCATTATAAACTTCTACCATCATCACCTCCATTATGCCGTCTCCATCCACGCACCGCTCACCAAGGCCTTGATCAACAGAACACTTCTGGCACGAGGAGAGTTCAGTTTACTGATTACAAGATCCAAGCATTCGAGTCCCTTAAGTTTGTCCTCACCCATGCCATCACACTGGCTTATCCAGTACCTGATGCCTACACCTCATTCACTGCCGATGCAAGCTACGCATGAATAGGAGCGGTTTTGCAACACTGTATTGGTGATGTTACTGAACGTTTCTAATTTTTTTCCAAAGCACTTTCTCCTAAACAATGCAAGTGGTGTATGTTCGACTGGAGCTCCTAACAGTATACGAGGTGATCAGACATTTTCCCAGTATTATTGAAAGTCTTGATTTACTGTCTTTACTGAGCATTATCAGCTTGCAGATGTCGTCTGCAGCCAGGTCAAAGATATCCCTCCCTGATGCCTGTGGCGTATGGACCTAACCAGCTACTATTCGTCAGACCTATGATGTGTACCCAGCTGAACATTATCAGTCCCCATTGACATGGATGCGTTAGCCCATGTGCAGCCCAATGCCATCGTGTTGGCCGATATGTGCACTGACTCTCAGGCCACACTAACCACGTGGCTTAGCCACCACAGTCATGCATGTCACTTCGACAGCTACTCTCCGACCAGTGGTACCATCTCCTCTCCGAAGAGCTATTTTTTAACCCCTACACACTCTCGACCACCCAGTTCTCAATATATACTCTCAGTCATTGACTGGGTCACAAGGTGGGTCAAAGCTGTTTCTGTATATGATATTACAGCTGATTTGCTTGCACGTATCTTCTTCAGCTCCTGGATTTCTTGTTTTGATTATCCTTTATCTATAAAAACCCACCAGAACCACCAGTTCGAATCCTTGCTGTTCTCCAAACTTTATGTGCTGTGCAGTGTTGACAAGTTCCGCATTACTGTCAACCACTCACAGAGCAAAGGTCTTGTGTAGCATTGGCATCACACCCTTAAGGCAGCATTCATGTAGCACGACAGGACCATGGATCTTCCTTGGAATACACAAAGTCCACAATGACAAATACCCATCCCATCTATGGTGAACCACTCATCTTGCCAGCTGAGTTCGTTGAACGCTCTCACCTTACGATCAGCAATGAATTACCCTGTCTAATTGATTGGCAACACGAATGTATTTCAAATCTCCATATTCCTCCACCAAAACCATGTACCCTACCATGAGTCTTCGTTCACAAAGATCTCGTATCCTGTAATGATGTTAAGCTTCACGATGACTCTGTCTGTGTGTCTCTCCAGCCCCCATAGGCCACTATACTCATGCCCTCACAAAGTCCTCGACTGGGAACAGAACACACTGGACATTCTACCAAACTGCTAACGCCAAACAGTCTCAATAAATAGGGTAAAGCAAGCCTTGTCGTTAACAGCCGATCTACAGCCTTCTTTTCCCACAGTTCCTCCACCTGCAGTCGGCAGTGCTTCTAACAAGATACAACACTTCACCTCCTAGCGTGACACCCCCTTCCCAACTCCTTCGCTCCCCCCCCCCTCCCTCTCATTACTGTGTTTATGGTAGGTGTCACATATATCAACCTGGACGACCTCGCTATACAGATTCGAGATGGCATTGTGTTAGTTTTTGCCATCCTTCTGCCAATGGATTGAGACCTTAGCAATTCACATACAACTATTTAAATCCGTCGAGCTCCCACTAGATCTGAGCAGTATCTCATAGCAGCTATGCTCTCAGATGCCTCTCCAACCACACAACTCAAGGACCTCTCTCCATTTGATGAACCTACCCACACCAATGTGGGACAACACTTTCACCCATCTATGTGCTTCAAGATTTCGTCCTGGACAGCACTCCTGTTTTTCCCCTGCGCTCTGCACAAACCGGGGGAGGGAGTCTCTGTGGCTGCTATCGACTGCAAGGAACATCACCTTCAAGACTGAGTTCTAGACTCTTTGAGAGGGTCTTTGACGTGTTTGTCTTTGTGTGGTTCTTCTCTTGAATGTTCACACTGTGTGTATATGTGCTACAGTTATTTAATAAAGGTATTCTGCAACTTACATTGTGTTGGTGATTATCCTTCTTTTGTTGCATTACTAAAGAGAGTTCCCACAAAAGCAAACCAAAAGGAAAGTTAGGGATTGTTGATACTGATTTAAATGGGTCTCATTCAATTTGTGGTTTGGATGGGAAGGGATATTTTATACTCTTATTGATGATTATAGTAAAGCAGCTGGATTCTGCACTTTCCAATTTAACTTAGAAAATATTGTCGGTTCTTTGTCATGACGAAATGGATTTCACATTAAAATATGAAATCCATTTGACTGAGGAAAAAGATCCAAAAATATTTCATTTAGTGTGTAACATTTCTGGCCATGATAGTATACATTTTACTGTGAAATATAAAAATTGAGTTTATGATTGTTTTGTGGAATATGTTAACAAAATTGAAATTTTAACTGGTAAAACCATTAATTAAATGAGATGTGTCAACAGGAATGAAAATTTAAATTCAGCTGTTTATATTTTTATAAAAAGAAAAGAATCATTTTAAATGCGTGGCTTCCCTATGTACATGAATTAAATGGTATGGGCGAAACATATAACAGGTTGATTGCGGATAGGCAATGCCTGCTAGCTGCAGTGACAGTTGATTGCACCTTTTACTCTGAAGTCGTTTGTGCAGAACTTTAGATAATACTATTGAAAGAAAACTTATTATTAGTTGCCATTTGGGAAGAAACTTAATCTTAAACATTTAAAGTTGTATGGGGACAGTGTTTTTGTATGTGTACCAGAATAATTGAGAAAGTCAAAATCAGACCATAAAGCAGGCATGGAAATTTTAATTCGCTACAGTGAAGCTAGATATAGAGTATTGGCTAACAATAAAATTACTGATGACAGACATGTGGATATTGTAGAAGAAGACATCAGATGCAATGATCTAGAGGACTCTGATGCAGGCAGTTATGATTTTGATGGTTCTGAGTATAAGAGCACAGTGAATGAATCTGTAAATGAGCAAATGGAAGAAAATGGTATTGAAGGGGGGGGGGGGGGGTCAAACAACCATGAACAAGATAGAGGATGTAAGTTGGGTAGGTTAGCTAGAGAATGTAGAGTGCCTGATAAAGTTAATGATTATGTTACAAGTAACTTTATTTATGTGAACCTCTGTGAAGCTAATAGCCCAGAAAATTTTGAGGAGGCAATGAATAGTAATGAGACAAAATTTTGGAAGCAAGTGGCAGGTAAGGAAATTGAATGTTCAAATAAAAATAAAACTCATAAACTACTAATTAAACTAGTGAATTTAGATGAACTTCATGAAAATGAAATAGATAAGATTTGTCAAGGCATGATTAGTTGTAGGAGAATTATAGCAAAAAGAAATTGTGGATGATATTTATGCACAAGTAGTTATGATATAAACACTGAAACTCTCACTATCAGACAGTTGTCAAAAGGGTTTCATTGCAAAACAAAATGGATGTGCAGGCTACATTTCTTAATCCAAAGTTTTCTCAGAAACTTGTGAATCAATCTCCAGGATATGAGGATGGAACAGATAGAGTTTGTAAGTTACTTAAGACATTACATGATTTGAGAGAAAGTTCCTGATTGTAGTGCGACTGGATGATTTTGAAAAAGTCTAGGTTCTAAAAGAAGTAAATATGATTATTGCCTGTATCTATTGATAACTGTGAATTATGAAGTTTATATAATTGTGTTTGTTGATGATTTGCTAATTTATTGTAAAAGTAAAGGGGAAATATAAGAAATCAAGAGTTTTATCCAAGTAATTTGAGATGAAAGACTTAGGTGATGGAAAGAATTATGCTGGGATAAATGTTAATTACAGTTATGCAGAGACTGTAAGGATTCCTAGTCAGGAAAGCTATAGTGAATCTGTGAGAAATATTGGATTGAACATCCAAAGTTGTACAATCCACCAATGGAATTTAATTTGAGCACAAGTTTCTGTACCTAATATAGTGATATTAGGTACCGAAACTTGAGAGGTGCTCTCTTGTACGTTAGCTCAGACACATGTGCAGATATAAGTTACAGTGTAAACTATCTGAGTATATTTCAAAATAGTTACAATGATAACTTTATGTATGCTTTGCTAGTACTGAATCAGTTGTATCTAATAAAAAGATTGAAGTCTATGTATGGAAGGACTCAAAATACTGATCTTTTATATTGTTTTGTAGACATGGATTGGGCAGGTGATCGTGTGTATCGTAGGACTATGTCAGGATATGTAATTAGACTGTATGGAAACGTAATTTTTGGAAATCTAAGACACGAGAAAACGTTATAAAATATTTTATTTTAATGACTATTTAGCATTGTCAGAAACTATCACTGACATTAAGTTAATTCTAGATATTTTGAGTACAATGGAGGAAGTCAATGTTGCTAGTTATGGTAACTTTACAAAACTTCAAAGTATAATGATGCACATAAGCATTTTGTGAATGAATGTTGTATGACATGAATTGTAGGCATTTGTAAAGTGGATACAGAAAACAATATAGCAGATATTTTTACCCCGTCTTTGAGCAAGGAAGCATTTGTAAAATTTCGAGAAGTGTTGAATTACTTAAGCTTCGGTATTGTAATTAGATTGCGATATGAACATCAGGAGATGTGCTGGACTGTTGTATATTTACATCGAAAACATCCTCAATGTTGAAAAGGTTCTTACCAATGAATGTTCTAGGATTTTTCGTGTTCGTTTCGCAGCCTTTTGATTGTATGTGTGTAAGGAGAAACAATTTTGCCACGTCCTGCGAAATTTCAGAGGATCCTCTGATTTTTATTCCAGAAAATATGTAATTTTCTGTAAATCTTCCGACATTTTCCGATCTTCCTGAAATTCTGTGTAAATCTTCCGACATTTTCCGATGTTCCTTCCACAATTAAAAAAGAAAACAATATCGCACCACGGAGGAATTACGCGAACGTGACGGAAATCAGTAGATATGATGAACTTGTACAGGCAAATAGATGACTAAAGTTTCAGAAGAACTGGGTGATTTATTCAACACAAATAGCTTCACAAATTGAGCAACTCAGTAATGCGATGGTCCACCTTTGGCTGTTATAGACGCAGTTATTCGGCTTGGCATTGATTGATAGAATTGTTCGACGTCCTACTGAGAGATATACTGCCAGATTCTGTTCAATTGACGCGTTACATCTTCAAAATTCGTGTCTGGTTGGGGGCGGGTCTGCCCATAATGCTCCAAACGTTCTCAACTGGGGAGAGATCGGAAGATCTTGCTCGCCACGGCCTTTGGCAAGCACGAAGACAAGCAACAGAAATTCTCAGCGTGTGGGGCGGGAATTTTATTGCTGAAATGTAGGCCAGATTGGCTCACCACTTCCTGATGCCGCTAGTGGTACATGATATAAGGATATTGTCAACTTCTCCTGTGGCAACAATATTCCTTACAAAGAGAATGCGATTTTTTTCACAGTGGATGGAGCAATGCTATGTTAGGGGCCCGTCATTCCTTATTCTCTTTGCATAAACAAGATATTCCAGAGCTGTTGGTGATAAAACGCATGTCAGTCATTTTCACTATGCGCTTCTGCATTCGCTTAAACCTTCCCAGAGGCGTAGAAGGCTGGGTGAGGGATGTGTACAATTATTTCCAAGCCAGACCTAAACGTCTTAGTAAACTGAAAGAGTTTCAGAAATCTGAAAACGTGAAGTACCACAAATTACTTCATCCCAGTCAGATCCACTAGTTCCCTTTACATACCATCGTATCCAGGCTTCTTGAGCAATATGATTCCCTGAAACTGTTTGTTATTGATGCTGTAGCTAATGACAGACTTCTGGCAAACGACACAAATCTGCAGAAATGAAATGATAATACTACTAGGTCCTTTCTTAATTCCTTGGATTTTGTACTGCATGCCTTCAACACACATCATGTCAAGATGTAATCAGAATCTCCCCAAATCAACACCATGTGTCGGAAGGTTGAGGCAACATTGAAAATGAAGTTACAATGTTACAGTTACATGAAGGAAATCAGCTAGAATCAAGCCACTTGAAAGAAGTTACCTATCAAAATTCCACCCGTTTTAAACCTCCTGATGAACTGTATTTGGGAGCAAATGTTTCGTTATGCATCGATTTAAAAAAAAGGACATAACTTGTGACCTATTGAAGAACTTAAAACTTTGGTGCTTATACTTTATTAAACGGTTTCCTTTCAGCGATCAGTCTGTGTTAGAGGCGAGAGAATTACGTCTATTGCCAGTCTTGCACCAAAGTTTCCAGAGTTTAATTGAAAATGACATTTTAGAAATTGACACCGAATGGAGGAGGCTATTGAGACATACAGAGGGAAGTATGTTCGTCTCAGACCTGGGAACAGTTCAAAGCTGAGTGTGTGCAGCAATGTGTGAAGAATCTGACTTCCATTATGGTCTGGGGTGCGATGTCTGTGAAAGGTCCTGGCAGATTACACATTGTCTGTAAGCTGAAACGAGAACGTGGAGCTTCTATGTTACGCAAGTTATCACTCATGATGATATCGCTGTTTTGCTTACTCCGTTTGTCGCCTAGTGGAGAAAGAGTATTTTCGGCTACAAACAGAGTGAAAAATCAAAGCAAGAAGCAGCCTGAGCACCAGAACGATAGCCCGACTTTTAGACTGGAAAAGAAATACGAGATTTGTCCCCTGTTTAAACTTTCTTATTGGCACAGCATTTCCACATCTGATGACTAATGACATTTACAAGGACGTGGAGTGGAAGAGCCATACATATATGTGTTCAAATTATTAGACTAAACGATTATATTTGATACTCTCAAGTTTTCTTTTGTAAAAATAGGAGAGAAAAATGTAACAATTGATTTGTTTTAATGGTTTGCTTGATGCCATGAAATTTCCCTTCCAAGCAACTCATGGATCACTGAATTTTTCACAGCTGGCAACATTTGTCATTTTCCCTTCAAATTGTGTTGGTGTTAGTTGTCTTTGTACATGCTTTGAAACTGTATTTACAGCAATGTTTTATGTTTCTGTGGTGTACTTCAACTTGTAATTTATTCTATCAACTTCTTGCTACATTAACAAGACACTATACAGCTTGCGAACTTACGTGTTTTTAGCTATAGGAATAAATCATGGACTTTCCAAAGAAAGTGAGGTTATGGGGAAGACAAAAGATGTATCACCCCGGAAAGTTTCGACTGTGGTAGAACTTCTTGCTGGAAATCATTATATACATGAATAAATTGCTGACAGATGAGACTATCACAGAAAGCTGTCATCAGAATCAAACTTTCAGTGCAGAAAGGTGGTGAATACAAGCCAAACAGGAAAGGAAAATGCGGAAGTAAAAGAAAAATCAATCCTAGAACAGTGAGAAGTCTTACAAACACGGCAACAATGAACCATAAACTTACTTCTACAGACATTAGCCTTCAGCTGAAAGACTTGGGTGTTGAAGTTTCACCTGTGACAGTGAGGAATAGGCTGTTTGAATTTGGTTGAAAGGCAAGCCAACCAAGGAGAAAACAGAAAATCACACCTGCCATGAAAACCAAAAGATTGCAGTGGGTTAAACAACTTCAGGAGTGGACAAGTGAGTACTGGGCTAATGCATGTGCCATGATATGGTAAATTAAGTGGATCTGATCTCTAAAGTTAGGAGTTTTGGCTTGAAATTGTGATGTTTTATTGATACTGAAGAAAAGCACAATTGAATTTTGAGACTGTTGATGTCTGCTATGCTACTATTCCCAACTTTTCTAACTTGCAATTTTGTACAAATGCTTCAGTGATGAATCTGTATTCACTGTGATGGAAGAAAGCAGCCAGTACGTTCGTCTCAGACCTGGAGAACAGTTCAAAGCTGAGTGTGTGCAGTAATGTGTGAAGCATCCGACTTCCATTATGGTCTGGAGTGCAATGTTCATGAAAGGTCCTGGCATATTACACATTGTTGAAGGGACAATGAGGCAAGAACACTATAAAGAAATCCTTGAAAAGAAGCTTTTCCTCCAAATAAATGAGTGGTTTCCTAATAAAGATGCCATTTTTATGTATGATTTGGCACCTTTCCACAAAGCCGAAAGTGGTTTCGAGTACTTGGAAGAAAAGCAACTGAAAGTGTTGCTCCAACCAGGGAACAGCCCTGATATGAACCCAATTGCGAATTTATAGGCTATTGTGAAACAGAGGATAAGGAAATTTACAATAACCACCAAACAAGATGTCGTGGAGAAACTAGAAGAAATCTGGTACCATTACAATGATATTAAAATGTTGTGTGAAAAGTTAATAAAAACTATGCCAAACAGGACAAAAATGTTGATTAAGAACAAAGGCATTAATACAAAGTATTGAATGTACAAATATAATCTCTATGTGGATGTAAATGTGCTATAAAAGTAAAGTTAAAAAAATGTGTTTAGTCTGGTAATTTAAACACGTCTGTACGTTTCTCTTAATGTTGCTGTTTGTTAATATTGAGATTTTTTTAAGAGTAACTTCCGAATTTTTTCCTGTATCTTCCGAAACAAAATTCGGACCTAGGAACACTGGGCAGAACCGCCAGTTAGTTCAGTTTCGTGAGGGTGTTCACATTGTACAGATAAATGTATTTACCCTACTGGTAATATATATATCCCCGCGATCAGGGCAGACAAGCCAAAATCTCTGTTCCCCGTGGCACAAATTTCATCACATTGTCACGTGGTGTTTGCTGAAGTATGCCCAGAGCTTAAAGCTACAGGAGAGTAGTGGTGCCCATCAGTGTGCAGCTCAAAAATCCCATGTTTGCCACATACACACCCACACAATATGGACTGAGCTCCATGAGATGCTCGCCATTAGCCACGATAAAGATGCACGTATGGTTTAACGAATGCCACGGACACAGTGAGCATCACACCCGTTCTAGAAAAAGCATAGAAGTTCACACTGTAAAGTGTTGTCATTGGTGGCACTCTGAGACAGAATAACAGCTCCATGATTTGAGGGAGATGGAATAGGATTGGGTCACAGAATTCTAAAGGAGCCACCCTAGTATCGCTTGTAAGAATCTGGGAATTCACAGAAAATATAAAACAGTGTAGCCTTGCAGGGATCCTAATAAGGGTGAAACGTCTAAGACAAAAGCCATACCTACCTTATTGATAAATTTCCGCATTATTAGTACACAGATTGGATGATAAAACAATTTTCACGTTAAGTGAGCATAGTTTGAGTATGGTAATTATTAAAATGTATCAGTGACCAGTGACTTACTTTTATGACTTACAGCTTTTCCGAGAATGTCCTCTGGAAATTAAGACCCTCTGTGAACCCTAAGAAAATGACGAACGAGCTAACTTCACAACTGCGTTAGTAGTAGCTTCATGCTTTTATGTGTGGATATCTGTCGTTCTTGTTTGCAGCAATATATCCTGGGACCTCACGCTGCACTACAGACTACTATACGGAATTAATATGGACTGAACCAGTAGCAAATGCAAGACAAGAAGGACCACTGATGAATGAGAAAACGCTGTTACCTTTCACCCAAGATCATCCTGCAGACATTTATTTAAGGATCTAGGGATATTCACAGTAGCTTCTCAGTATATATACTCTCTTATGAAATTTGTTATTAACAACCAAACCCAATTCAAAAGTAATAGCAGTGTGCATAACTACAATACTAGGAGAAAGGACGATCTTCACTATTCAAGATTAAATCTAACTTTGGCACAGAAAGGGGTGAATTATACTGGCACTAAAGTCTTTGGTCACTTACCAAATAGTATCAAAAGTCTGACAGATAACCAACAAGTATTTAAGAAGAAATTAAAAGAATTTCTGAATGACAACTCCTTCTACTCCATAGAGGAATTTTTAGATATAAATTAAGAAAAAAACCAAAAATATTTAAAAAAAAATAAAAAATAAATAAAAAATAAAGAAAAACAAAAAACACAAAAAAATAAAGTTGTTATATTAACAAGTATGTTGTTAAATTAACCTAATTATGTCATGTATTGGAAAATTCGACTCGTTCCACATCATTACGAAATATCGTATTCATGATCCATGGAACTAGTATTAATATAATCTAATCAACGGCGATGCGCTCATTAGAACTGGGACAAAAGCTGAGACTGAATAAGGAGAGGGAACGAAAATGTCCATTTCCTTTTCATACAAACGATCTTGGAATTCGCCTTAAGATAAATCACGGAAAACCTAAAGTTTCTTAGCTGGGCGAGGAGCTGAACGTCCTTAGTCACTATAGTTTCTTAGTTCAGTGTCTTAGAATGTGCCACTTGTGTTGGTGTGGCTGCTGACGGCGGGGTCTCTGAGAATGTTGTGGACGTGAGAATATGACCGCATAATGTTTGTTAATTTAACTCATAACGCTTGCTCCAGGAACGGAGTCTCGAGACAGGGTACAATGTTATTAATGCTTAAAGAACACCTCCGTTATTAACAGTGGAAACTTCATCACTGGTTGTTCTTGTAGCCTTCAGTCCATTGACTGATTTGATACAGCTCTCCACGCCATTGTAACCTATACAAGCCTCTTCATATCCGATTAACTACCGCAACATACATTCTTTACATTACATACTGTGTTCATCTCTTGGTCTCCATCTACAACTTCTACCCCCAACACTTCCCTCAAATATTAAACTGGTGATCCCTTGATCTCCCAGAATGTGTCCTATTAACTGGTCTCCTCTTTTAGTCAAGTTATGCTACGAATTTCTTTTTCTCCCCGGTTCTTTTCAGCATCTCCTCATTAGTCTCCAACATTATTCTGTAGCACCATACTCAAAAGTTTCTGTTCTCTTCTTCTCTGGTTTATCGTCCATGTTTCACTTTCACACACTTCAGACAAATATCTTCAGGAGAGAATTCCTAATCCTTAAATCTGTATTTGGTGTCAACAAATTTATCTACTTTAGAAACCCTTTACTTGCCATTGTCAATCTACTTTTTATGTCCTCTCTACTTCGGTCATGGTCAGTTATTGGGATGGTATATAAATACGTAGCGTTTTTCCATAAGTTTAATAAACACAACGGATAGTCGTAAAAGAGACTTTAGCAATTAATAACGTATTTTCCTTCGCTATTTATAACAGTCTTCCAACGCTGTGGTAACTTTTAAGTTGCGCGACTGTAGAAAACATGTGATTGTGAGGCGAAGGAAGTTCCTTGATGGTTCTTCGACAGAGAGCGGAGAAGGTGCAAATCTGACGGCACAAGAACAGGTGAAGAAGGTGCGCTCGGAATGACTTCCCAGTCAACTTCTGTACTGGGCTTTTTGTCAGTCTAACAAAATGCAGATGGGCGTTATCGTGGAGTAGCGTCCCTTCATGCAGTCTTCCTGGTCGTTGTTCTTGGATTGGGTCTACAAAAGGTCTCAGTGATAATAAATGTCAGCAGTGATGGTTACACCTCGGGAAAGTAGGCCTACATTACACCGTCGCTGTTCTACCAGAGGCATGACTTTCTTTTGTGGATGCACGTAGGACTTTGTACAGGGATAGGCTGCTTTGTTTGGGCTCAACGGTTCCTTTATTTTCCTTTTGTTAGCATAAAGGCGCCATTTCTCTTCATCACTAACCAAACACAACAGAAATGGTCGGTGTTGTTCACAAGCCAATTGATGAGAAAATAGAGATGCACGTATTGCCACCCACTGAGTCTTGTGAATTTGGCCTAGAGCACTCAGTATCCACACAGCCGATTTCTGAACCTTCCTCACTGCATGCAAATGTCGCACGATGGTGGAATTATCACAGTTCAGAGCATTTTCCAGTTCTCGAGTACACAGTCGTGGATCCTTGTGCGTTAATGCCTTAAAATGATCTTCATCATACCCTCAACGTCTTCCTGAACGTGGAAAGTCACTAATGTTAAAAGAATCTCCGTAAAACGAGAAAAGTATTTCCGTGGCCGTGGTCTGTCCACCGACATTATTCCCGGACACAGTGCAAAATTTTTCTCCCTGCCTCTGCTGCTGGCATCCCTCTGTCGAATTCGAACAGAAGATTATGTCGGAAGTGTTCCGATTTCTCCACTTGGCCCTCCATTTTCTAGCGTCCGCAGAGTCACTCACTATCTCCAAATGACAAAATGACAATATACACACACCAAAAAAAAAGTTTTGCATCACCCCAGTTCCCAGAACTCCTGAAGATGGACGTTGGCTGTGAATATTGTATCACAGACCCAGTCCCTTTGACTATTCAGAGATCTCACTAAACCCTCCCAAAGATTTAAACAACCATGAAAGAGAAGCGCCTATCAGACGGAGGGGGTCCGACAGCCGATCAGTTCCAGTCATTTCACCACGACGGAAGTACACAGCTCGTGTTGTCTGTAGTTCAACCATGCCTAGACGGTTAATACCGCTGTTCGATCGCGTCCGCATTGTTATTTTGTGCCAGGAAGCGCTCTCAACGAGGGAAGTGTCCAGGCGTCTCGGAGTGAACCAAAGCGATGTTGCTCGGACATAGAGGAGATACAGAGAGACAGGAACTGTCTATGACATGGCTCGCTCAGGCCACCCAAGGGCTACTACTGCAGTGGATCAGCGCCAACAACGGTTTATGGCTCGGAGGGTCCCTGACAGCAACGCCACCATGTCGAATAATGCTTTTTGTGCAGCCACAGGACGTCGTGTTACGACTCAAACTGTGCACAATAGGCTGCATGATGCGCAACTCACTCCCAACGTCCTTGGCGAGGTCCATCTTTGCAACCGCTACACCATGCAGTGCGGTAACGATGGGCCCAGCAACATGTCGAATGGACCGCTCAGGATTGGCTTCACGTTCTCTTCACTGATGAGTGTCGCATATGCCTTCAACCAGACAATTGTCGAACACGGGTTTGGAGGCTACTTGGTCAGGCTGAACGCCTTAGACTCACGGTCCAGCGAGTGCAGCAAGGTGGATGTTCCCTGCTGTTTTGGGGTGGCATTATGTGGGGCCGACGTACACCGCTGGTGGTCATGAAAGGCACCGTAACAGCTGTACAATACGCGAAGCCATCCTCCAACCAATAGTGCAACCGTATTGGCAGCATACTGGCGAGGCATTCGTCTTAAAGGAGGACTATTAGCACCCCCATCATGCACATCTTGTGAATGACGTCCTTCAGGATAACGGCATTGCTCGACTAGAGTGGCCTGCATGTTCTCCACTCATGACGTCTATCGAACATGCCTGGGATGAATTGAAAGGGGTTGTTTATGGACGACGTGACTCACCAACCACTCTGAGGGATCTACGCCGAATAGCCATTGAAGAGTGGGACAATCTGGACCAACAGTGCCTTGATGAACTTGTGGGTAATATGTCACAACAAATACAGGCATGCATCAATACAAGGGGACGCGCTACTGGGTATTAGAGGTACTGGTGTGTGCAGCAATCTGGACAACCACCTCTGAAGGTCTCGCTTTGTGGTGGTACAACATGTAATGTGTTTTTATCCATGAGCAATAAAACGGGCTGAAATGATGTTGATGCCGACCTCTACTACAATTTTCTGTACAGGTTCCGGAACTCTCAGAACCGAGGTGATGCAAAACCTTTTTTGAAGTGCGTATAAACTCGAATGGCAACAGTGAACTACAAATAGCAACAGGAATACCAGCATGCAAAACAAAAACGCTATAAACTTTTGGGCCAACATAATATTTTACTGAGCAAACAGCAAACCTCATCTACTACTTTAAGTGTCTCGTTTCCTCAGCATCACCTGATGTAATTCGACTACGTTCCAGTACCCTTTATTTTGTTTTTGTCATGTTCACCTGAATCCTCCATTCTAGATACCGTCCATTCCATTCAACCGCTCTTCCAATTTCTTTGCTGTTTCTCACAGAATTACATTGTCATCGGCAGACCTCAAAATTTTTACTTCTTGTCTGTGAACATTAATTCCGTGTCCAATTTTTTAATTTTTATTTTACTACTTGCTCAATAACATTTCCAACCACTGCTTCGCCTTCATGCCCCTCGACTCTTAGAGCTGCTGTCTAGTTTCTGTAACAGTTGTAAACGGCGTTTGCTTCCTGTATATTACCCCTGCTACCTTAATAATTTCAAAGAATGTATTAAAGTCAAAATAATCGAAAGCTTTCTCCAAGTCTACAAATGCTGTAAACGTAGATTTGCTTGCCCTTAACTCGCTTGTTTCTACATTTCTCCGAAATCCAAACGGATATTCCTTGAAGGTCGGCTTCTACCAGTTTTTCTATTCTTATGTAAAGAACTGATGTTAACATTTTGAAACCATGACTTACTAAACTGATAGTACAGTAATGTTCACGCCTGTCAGCACGTGCTTTTTCGGGAAACGGAATTATTAGATTCTTTTTGACGCCTGAGGGTATTTCACCTGTCTCATACATCTCGCATATTAGGTGGAATAGTTTTGTCATGACTGACTCTCCCAAGGACATCAGTAGTTCTGGTGGTATGTCGTCTACTTTAGGGGCCTTGTTTCGACGTAGGTTTTTTAGCACTCTGTCAATTTCTTATTACAGTATCATATCTCCCATCTTATCTTCAACTACGTCATCTTACCTTTGCGTTTAGGTTCATCTCTCTTCTATAAGCCTTCCATATACTACTTTTCTGCTTTCCCTTCCTTGTTCAGTACTGGTTAGCCATTTGAGATCTTGATATTCGTACAGCTGCTTTTCTTTCCTCCAAAGGTCTCTCTAATTTTCTTGTAGGTTGTGTCTATCTTTCCATAGTGATATAGGCTTCAATATATTTACATTTGTCCGCTAGCCATTCCTGCATAGCCATTTTGCACTTCCTATCAATCCCATTTTTCGGTGTTTGTATTCTCTTTCGCTTGCTTCATTTGCTGCATTTTTGTATTTTCTCCTTTCACCACTTGAATTCAATATCTTCTGTGATACCAAAGGATTTCTACTAGGCTTATTTGATCCTTTGCTGATTCACTGCTTCACGTCTCAAAACTACCCACCAAATCGTCTTCTTCTGTATTCCTTTCTACATCTACGCCTACGCGGATACTATGCAAATCATACTTAAGTGCCTGGCAGAGGGTTCATCGAAACTTTCTCCTTTTGTAGTTAGTCCCTTCCTAATGCTCCCTCTGACATTCTCAACAACGTCTGATCCTTTCAGTTTATGATATTCCATCTCCTTAATTTCCTACCTTTTCCAGATTCTTCAGTTTTAATTTAGTCTATAACCAATTAATTGGGGTCATACTCCACATTTGCCCCTGGGATTGTCTTGCAGTTCAAATTGCGGATCAGAAATCTTTGTCCTACCATTACATAATTAATGTGAAGTCATCTGTCGTCTCCAGGTCACGTCCCGTATACAGCCTTCTTTCATGGTTCTCAAACCACGTGTTAGCAACGATTAAATTATGCCCTATGCAAAATTCTCCCATATGGCTTCCTCTTTCATTCCTTTCCCCCAGTCCATATTCACCTACTACTTTTGATTCTCTTCCTTCTCCTACTACCGAATTCCAGTCTCCTGCAACAATTAAATTTTCGTTTCCCTTAACTATTTAAATAATTTGTTTTATCTCATTATACATCTCTTCATAATCTACGAAGATAGATGCGATATAAGCTTGTACCGCAAGCTGGCTTTTAGTTTCGACTGTTTGTGTTGGCTACAGTAATGCGTTCACCATGCTGTTCATAGAAGCTTATCCACCTCATCATATACAGACTTCTACCTGCGGAGAACTGACTCAGGTGTACGAAGTGTGGGTAATTTGTGTTTGTAAGGTACAGTGAATTGCAGGATCTGTTTTATAACGTCACTTAGAGTGACAAGGTAGTTTTTCTAATCAGTGGTTCTGAGAATGAACACTAGTGTCATTACTGGGCTGATCATGTCGTGCACTAAATCGTTGAAATGACCTTAGGTGATTTTGTCTTATGAAACTGCATCGGACTATATCACTGCCTTCATTATCCTACTAGGTACCATACCATACACAACAAATGATACGTGGAAATGCTGTATGGCTGTCAGTGGGACGTTATCTCCCAAAGGAACAATGTCGATACAGGTTTCCAGCAAGATGGTGCCCACTATAAATATTTTACCAATCCTGTTGATGAATGGCTAGACAAAAGCTTGGGATACACTGACCACATGAGTGAACTGCCAGAATCCTTGACTGTCACACAATTTAACTGTATTTTTGAAGTTGTACCAAAGAGGAAAAGCACCAGACATAGTTATAAATTTTGGAGGAATCTGTGAAACGCATCAGTGCTGTGTTCCGAGATGTTCTCGAGGATCAAATTCACAAAACAAATAACAACATACCAGGTTCTGTACAACGTCTAGTCGACGACGCATACATTTAAGTGGACATTTGAGCAGTAGACTCCTACCCCAAACCACAAACATTACACTGAATACAGAATGTCAACAGCCTGTATCCTGTGTTAATGTTGCCATTCCTAAAATCATTAGCATCATTTAATGCAAAATCACTGCATCAGTACCACCAAAGGCTTCTGATATTTCATGCCTCTAGATTGACATGTAGACGTCTTGTATTGTTTTCAGTTTTGATAGTGAAAGCTGAAACCAATCATCCATTTACCATCCTTCGGAGTCTTGTACATAATGAATTAACTCAAGAAAATGGAAAAATATAAAATTATGTATGGAGGAAAAAATGAAATGTCGCGTGGCGAGGGCCTCCCATCGGGTAGACCAATCGTATGGTGCAAGTCTTTTTAGTTGACGCCAGTTCAGCGACTTGCGTGTTAATGAGGATGACATGATGAGTACAACACATCATTCAGTCCCAGAGCGGAGAAAATCTCCAACCCAGTCGGGAATCGAATCCGAGTCCCGAGCGTGGCATTCCGCCGCGCTGAGTATTCTGCTATGGAGGCGGACATGTCTGGAGGAGACAGGCATAAAGAAGATTCCATAGAACCATTCACCGCATGAACACTTTATTGTGTATTACGTGCTTTTTTGTGTGTTGCAAATGATACTGGGTGCGTGATAACGTTGGATCTCTATACGGTTGGAGTCTTGGCCGGTTCAAGAACATTTCTCCCTCCTCTCTTCCTTCCCTTCCTCATACTTTAATTTCCATTCCTTGGGCTCTTCGTAAAACAGATATAAGTCCAGTGAGCATGAAAATGGATTGTTTTAGCTACCAACTTTGATACACCGCATACAAAAATTTAGCAGAACGAGCGCCTCTGACGCCCCTCTTGGCCTGACGCCACAAGCGGATGCTTGTGCCGCTTGGGTCTCAAACTGGCCCTGCCTAGAGCAATGAGTCTAAGAGTTCCCCTGATCATGAACGACCATACACGTGAGAAATATTGAGAAAAAACTAACACGATTCCACCGTTAGATTTAATACGACTGCACCACCTAAACCAAAGATATTAACCGCGGAAAAAGAAACTGCTTGAAACTGATTCCATCGAAGGCAGCAAGCAGCTCATGGTCTTGTAGTTAATGTTGGTAACTTATAGATCACGGAATCTCGGGTTCCACTTCATCTACATCTACATCTACATCTACATACATACTCCGCAATCCACCATACGGTGCGTGGCGGAGGGTACCTCGAACCACAACTAGCATCTTCTCTTCCTGTTCCACTCCCAAACAGAACGAGGGAAAAATGACTGCCTCTCTTATCTTTGTGGTTTTTCCGCGAAATGTAAGTTGGTGGCAGTAAAATTGTACTCCAGTCAGCCTCAAATGCTGGTTCTCTAAATTTCCTCAGTAGCGATTCACGAAAAGAACACCTCCTTTCCTCTAGAGACTACCACCCGAGTTCCTGAAGCATTTCCGTAACACTCGCTTGATGATCAAACCTAGCAGTAACAAATCTAGCAGCCCGCCTCCGAATTGGTTCTATGTCCTCCCTCAATCCGACCTGATAGGGATCGCAAACGCTCGAGCATTACTCAAGAATAGGCCGTATTAGTGTTTTATAAGCGCTCTCCTTCACCGATGAACCACATCTTCCCAAAATTCTACCAACGAACCGAAGACGACTATCCACCTTCCCCACAACTGCCATTACATGCTTGTCCCACTTCATATCGCTCTGCAGTTGTACGCCCAAATATTTAATCGACGTGACTGTGTCAAGCGCTACACTACTAATGGAGTATTCAAACGTTACAGGATTCTTTTTCGTATTCATCTGCATTAATTTACATTTATCTATATTTAGAGTTAGCTGCCATTCTTTACACCAATCACAAATCCTGTCCAAGTCACCTTGTATTCTCCTACAGTCACTCAACGACGACACCTTCCCGTACACCACAGCATCATCAGCAAACAGCCGCACATAGCTATCCACCCTATCCAAAAGATCATTTATGTAGATAGAAAACAACAGCGGAGCTACCACACCTAATTCCGTCGGGGTTGTGGATTTTTTCCGCTTCGGACTGGGGGTATGTGTGATCATCATCATCACTGCAAGTCGTCGATGTGCCGTAAAATAGAAACACTTGCACAAGGTGTCCGAGCTCCCCAGAAAGGAACTCTTGGCCAAAAATGCTATACGCACATTTAATTTTTTTTTCATCAAAGACAAGTAGCGCTCTGGGAGCTCAGTTACATACAGCTGTAGCTGCAACATACGTAGGCTACACGTAACGTTAGCCAAAAAAATTCGCTTCGCAAGCGAGCGGTAGAACTGAAAGTTCTAACGGTCGATATGGCCCAAACAGCCAAAACATGTCATATAGATCACGATGAACAGAACACAGTCTCACAAATGGTATGGGTTACGCAGAAGAATTACGACACGCGTAAAGCAAATAGTGGAAACTAGTCTACGAAGCTGGTGTGAAAACAGAAAAATATCAAACGATACTATTGTCAACAACAATTCAGACTTAGATGAATGCTGAAAAGAGTACATGGAAAGAGTACGTGTAATGTGATGGAGAGTAATGGGACTTTTTATACATACTGCATCCGAGGAATGTAGCAAAATATTTTTTTTTTTTTGCTTCACAGACTAAAATAAATATTGTTTCACGGAAAAGTTAAGAAGTGTGACGTCACAGCGTGACAGTAACCTGACAGTGCAAGCGCAATTCGTCTATCAAATGTCTTTCTTTAGAATTAAAATACAATTGCGCGTTAGTTTGCCCTTAACATAAACAATAAATACGAGCTTATTATGATAGAATGATAATTTAAATTACATGTGTAGAGTGTATGATAGTGGTGTCACACTTGCTGCCTTGTAAATCAGTAACAAATGAATTACAGAATCATATTCTGTACTGGTGTTCAGCTTGCAAATATCGATAGTTTTGTAGCAATTAATGCACTCCTTCAATGAGAAAAATTACAAAATTGTTTGCGTAGTGTCAGAAGTGTTCATTCTTCAAATTTTTGTAGATGGTAAAATTTCCCTCTGGGACTTAGTAATGCCCCATGTTTATATTTACTACTTTGTTATGCGCACAACCTGAATAATGCTGCGCGAAATACTTCTTTAAAATGAATATAGTTTATAAGAAAGCTAAACTTAAATCAATTAAAATAAACGATGACGTCGAAAAGGTCCCCAAAAATAATTATCAAATGTGCTCAGCTGGACATCTCCTCTATAAAAATCGATATGGATTTCACAAACAGAGATCTTGCGAAACTCCGCGCCACAGCGCAGTGGACAACGGAGCTCAGTTTGAAGCCGTCTTCCTTGATTTCATAAGGCATGTGACACCGTCCCGCATTGTCGTTTAATGGAAAAAAAGTGAGCTTACGGTGTATCGGAGCAGACTTGTGATTGGATTCAAGACTTTCTTGCAGATAGAACTCAACACGTCGCTCTTAACGGAACAAAATTGACACATGTAAAGGTAATATCCGGAGTACCACAGGGAAGGCAGATAGAACCGCTGCTGTTTACAACATGCGAGGGTTGAATGAAAAGTAATGCCTCCACCTTCGTTACTTGGGTTTGGATGGGAATATTTTAATAAATCAAACGCAGAAATAATCCTTAGAATGTGATCTTTAATTACTAATATTCACTTTTTCACATAATCACCAGCCAGTTGGATACATTTTTGCCAACGATGAACAAGTTTTCTGAAGCCGTCACGGATTAAGTTGACACTTTGTTTCCACAACCACAGACTCACTGTTCTCTCAACGTCTCGTCTCCGGTCACAATTGAATGGAGAAAGGCGTCACCTTCCTGGAAAATTTCAAGTCTGTGCAATTTCATTTCAGGAGTCAGCATTCGGAGTACCCATCGTACACAGATCTTCCGATAGCCAGGCAAAGCAACAATGTGACCCACAAGTTCTTGCCGATTGTGCTTGCAGTGTCTCTCTTTGAGTTATACGACGATCGTCCTGAATCAATCTGTCAACATTTTGCTTGTGAAACTCGGTGGTTGCTGTCATAGGACGCCCAACTCTTTGTTTGTCACGCAGGTCAGATGTTCCCGCTTCAACATCTTTAAACTTACTCTTCCAACGACGCACAGTAGTCACATCAACACAATCACCATAAACTGCTTTCATTCTCTGATGAGTCTGCTTTAGGGTGACACCTTCCGCTGTCAAGAATTCAATGACTGCACGTTGCTTAAATCGCATTGACCGACCGCCTGCGCAGCGTTCCATACCTTACACTGTAACAACACAACCGTTCAGTGCGAAGTCTTCCCGCCAACTGGAGCTGTAGAGAAGAGGCTATGGAACAAGCCAGTACCTACTGCATACCAATGCTGCCAATTGTTGAAGAGTTACGAAGGTGGAGGCCTTACTTTTCAGTCAAACCTCGTATATAAATGATCTAGTAGAAAGCGTTGGATGCTCTGTAAGGCTATTCGCAGATGATGCAGTTGTCTATACCAAAGTAGCAACGGCAGTAAGAGTTTGCAGAACGACCTGCAGAGAACTGATGATTGGTGCAGGCTCTGGTAGTTGACCCTGAACGTAAATAAATATAACATGTTGCGCATACATAGAAAAAGAAATCCACTAATGTACAACTACACTGTTGATGACAAACAGCTGGAGACAGCGTCTGGCGTAAAATATCTAGGCATAACTATCCAGAGCGACCTTAAGTGGAATGACCACATACGACAGATAGTGGGAAAAGCAGTTACCAAACTTAGATTCATCGGAAGAATCTGAAGGAAATGTAACTCATTCACGAAAGAATTGGCTTTTAAGGCACTTGTTCGCCAGATCCTTGAGTGGTGCTTGGATAGCTCAGATGGTAGAGCACTTGCCCGCGACAGGCAAAGGAGTCGACTCCAGAGATACAAATGTGAAACTGTAAATTGTAAATGGTGATAATGAAATAGCGCATGAATTCTATGAATTATTTGTAGGGTTTATTTAGCTCTATTCGTGGCATGTTCGACTGTTACGAAAATAAATCCATTACGACTGATAAGCACTACGAATGTATCTATAAAAGATAATGAAACGCAAACTTCATGTTGAGGAAGAACCGGATATTGAAGATGTTCTTCTACTGGTGGGGAGAAATTTTGAGCCGAAATATTTTTCCGAATACTTGACAACTTGTATGCTGAATTAGTGAGGAGGAAGGATAGTTATAAAACGCTGTTAAACTTCTTCATAGTTTTTAGTAAACTTAAGAACAGTTCACCAGACGTTATTTCTGAACATACAGCAAAACTCCAGACGTCATATGGAACTGATTTAAAACTTTCCTTCGAGGTGAAGAAGTGCATTTCGCAGCGCTTTTGAAATCCTGTGAGATTAGAGATGTACCAGTCGAAGTGACTGAAGAAAGAAGCCGTCACAGTCCACGTTTCCGAATTTCGACATTTCTCTTAGAATATTTCTGTGTACGGCACTTACAAATTGTTCGGCAGAACGCTCTTCAAAGGCTGAATCATTCCTGCTCTCTACCTTGTCTGAGGAGAGATTGAATGCCTTGTCCATTCTTCATATTGAAGCTGACCTAACTGATGGCCGTCCCAACTATGAAGATACGACTGACGAGTTTGCTGCTATGAGACACAAACCTTGCTGACTGACGAGTTTCGTTTATTTCTTCATATTAGTTTTGAAAATTTCAGGTTATAATGTGATTTTTTTATCAGAATCTTAGAGCACATTCATTGTAATTTAAAATCTATATAGTTATTATTTAAAACATATTTTTGGAGAGGTGCATACGCTGCACTTAGGGGCGCAAAAAATTTAAATCTTCCACTGTTCTTACTATCTGTCACTGTTCTTACTGCATGAAGCTCGTAAGAAAAAGATTAAAAATGGCGGAGGGCAGAAACTCGAATTGTTGAGTAAAGTAATTATTTCCAGCTCATCAGTAAACGATTAAAATGGCGGATGAGCAAAACCTCGAACTGTTGAGTAAAGTAATTATCTCCACTGGTCGCAAACAATTAAGGGAAACGTAGGTAAACAGTGCTGTCTTGCAATCGACCCTGGCATGGGAAAAACAGCCACAGCGGGCGAACGAAAAGCAAACGAAGGGAAGATGGGAATTCTACTAACAACAGTAAATGATAATCCACTTGATGATATACTAGACGGCGATACTGCGAAAGAAATATGGAACGGTAAATAGTTGTCGACGGTACTGAGCCACAGTCTTAGAGTATTTTTTTGAAGGAACACGCTACCATTTGCCTGTATATTTCTGTACCGACTGTTTTCTGTGTACAATCTAGATTTCGGCTTTCACGTCGCTATCGAGTACAAAAGCAAGAATATGCAAATAGTAAAACATAAAGTAAAAAATTGAAAAGTTTAAAATATTAGAAAATATTAGATGCAGGCTGGTATACAATTATAAGATACTCACTTACATTTTAGACCATTAACTTATTATGCTGTGTACTGAGCAGGACGACATAATATTTCACGTCATTATCGAATATAGTGTTAAAAGCAAAACATGCAAGTAATAGGTCATGAAGTAAAAGAATATTAGATGTGAGCTGATACATTATTACGAGAGATGCACTTACTTCTTAAACCGTTAACAACATTTTGCTATGTACTGTACAGGATGACGGATACAAAGTTCAACACCTTTGCTTAGCATGATATAATTGGTATAGAATTAACGTCTTGTAGGAATGCAGCACATTATCGTGCAAGCGCATAATGGCTGGCATAATGGCTGGGAATGAGCCCAAAGCAAGTAAACAGAAGATTAGCACATGCCATTAAGAACATCATTACGAAGGTGATCTTAAAGAATGAAGGCTCTAGAAGACCTTACACATGAAATGTAGAAGTATCACAGACATGTGCTCACTAGTGTTAGGTGGGGAGTTTCTCGCGCCAGTAAAACACCTGGCTGCATTGACATTTCGTAGCGGAAACCAGTGTCACATGACTAGCTGCTGCAAAAAAATGGTTCATTTGGCTCTGAGCACTATTGGACTTCACATCTGTGGTCATCAGTCCACTAGAACTTAGAATTACTTAAACCTAACTAACCTAATGACATCACGCACATCCATGCCCGCGGCAGGATTCGAACCTGCGACCGTAGTGGTCACGCGGTTCTAGACTGAAGCGCCTAGAACCACTCGGCCACACCGGCCGGCTAGCTGCTGCACACACCTAGCTGCAGTGGCAGATGAACAGCTGATGCGAAACGCTATGCTCCAGTGGAAGATGACTCTGTATTCATAGCTATAAGATTCTTATGCTTTTGTTCATTTTGATTCCTTAGTTATCCATATGCACTAAACAAAGCAGTCAGTATACTAGAAGTTTCACCTGACAGAAAGAAGACCCCGTTGTAGAAGTAGATTCTAGATTAAACAATAGTCAACAGTTGTTGCAACTTATTGTGTTCCTCCTCTTCCAATCCTACGGCCCGGAATGGTGCCATATAGGTGACGTCGGACGTGCTTAGAGAATTTATCTAAAGACGTCCAACGTTACCTGAATGACACCATTCCAGGACGCTGGATTAAAAGTGGAGGAGCAGAGGATGAACTTCATTGCCGGTGGCCTCCCAGGTCTCCAGACCTCACACCTTGTGACTTATCTGTGTGGTTACGTAAAAGACCGCGTTTTTATTCCTCCTATGCCTGACACTCTTGAAAGTCTGCGACATCGCATTGTTGAAACTATGAATTCGATAACGAGAAACCAGCTGCTTCGCATGTGGCAGGAAATGAACTATCGTTTTGAATACTTGGTACTCACATTGAATACAAGAAAAGTTGAACTTTTCTCTTTCCAGAAACGTTGAAAATGTGTTTTCATCTGCTGTAGTTTGGAAGCGATAATTATTTTAAATCTGTTCTTTCTTTTTGAATAGCCCTGTATTTGGCTAAAGCTCCTATAAATGAGCATTCTATAAGCAATATAATGTCGTTGATACTAAAAACACGACTATTAATGTTTGCAATTAAATTATAACTGACGCCTTTGGCAATATCTTAAATTTGAAGTTATCACTGCAGAAAAATCCTGGAATTATATACAATCGAATCGTGTAACAATTTCTACGCCAGTAACTTCTATGTCATGTTAAGGTTTATTATACCTGCTGTAGGTATCTGTCCTATCTGCACAATCCCTAATGCTAGTAAAACTTTTTCAGTACTCCTGATTGCATCTGTTATTAAAAAGATATGATGAACAAGTTCAAAGATGTATAAATGTTGTTGTGATTCTTCAGTTTCTCCCTGCGTATTTGTTGCTCGAACAGTCCACAGGTATACTGCCGGTTCATAGTGTCCAACGGGCACAATATTTCGGCGATCAGACATGTCGTCATCGTCAGGTGCGCTGACGAACTCAGTTCGAGCTATAAATGTTGTATTTAACTGAAGCTATTTTTCGTAAAGTGGTTTTTCTTACTAAGGGTCTGTTACTACTTGTAATATAATCTGCAATATATTAATACGTTTTTGTGAGCATACCATAATTACCACATACTTCCAGTCTGAAAGGTAGCTCACAACCATTACAGCTTGTATTTAAAGCAAACCTGATTTGAATACTCAAAGTGGGGCTACAAGCACCACTTTTATGGGACTGGCACGAAATTTGAATAGACATCTTCTTTCTTCGCCTGCCATCTTTCGTTTATTTCGAACAAGTACTTCTTAGTGTCAACTATTTTTTCCGTCAGTAAGTTAGATCACCTACAAGTTGAACATTGTTACTGTTCCCTGAGCCTTCAGTCCAAACACAAACAGACTCATATTCACCTACTTTACGGTGATTATTAGTCATTAGAACAAGAGGAATTTTAGACATAAAATAGGACGATCCCATATCTCTGTTAAAAACTTCAGCTAAATTAAATGTATGATAGTCAATAATGTCTCTATCATTAAAAACCGGGGGAGGGGGAGGGGGGTGTGTGGCTGAGATCCCAATGTAGTTTTTGGGTGCAATTCCCATTGAGTTCAGAATTTTATTTAATACATACATGACGTTAATCGTAACGGTTGTTGCTACAATTGATAATAAGAAGCGCTTTTGGTTTACTTCTATTGTTGAGTTACGGCGATTGTTGTAACTGAAGGTGCAGCAGCTCAACAGCCATCACCTGTAGTCAACTGGTAAACAGTGTGGTGAGTGGAAGCTAATATCTCTATGGCATGGCGACAGAATGTACAAAAAGATGAAATTGACTGATGGCGAAATTATAAAGTTACTTGAGAATTCAGACAATGAATTTAGTGAGGAACTATTCGAAAGTTCAAGTAGTGAATCTGAAGATGTGGTCGTGGAAATCCCAGATGGAGTAGTTTCTGACAGCAGCTTGTTAGATGAAAATGAACAGGGTAAGTATTGATTCTAATTACTTTTTGCAGATATTTTGGAGTATTTTAGGATGTCAGTCTCAGTAGATGAGGGTTTTGTGTGCTCATGTTGGGTTCTGCTTTCACATTTTTATAGATATTCAAGCAACAAGATGGCGACCCTGGCCGAAGGTTCAAATTGATCACCTTGAAAAAGACATGGTGGCCCCATGGGAGAAAGATCCTTACGTAAATCAAAGGAGGAAGTCCGCTGCTAACCTAATGCTGACCCCAAAAGGAACTAAGCCAGGAATAAAACCTGATACACTATGTAAAGCTGTTCTCTTGTATCTTGATGATAACATCTTGGATAACATTTTGACGTATACCAACCAAAAGATAGACAGTCTTGGGGAATAATCTGAAGATATTTTCGTGAAAAATTAGAAAGCATTAGAATGGGAACAAATTGTGCCAGGAATTGGAATTCTTTTGAACTTTGGAGTCCATGGGCAGAACAAGGACAGTTTACGTGATATATTTTGTAAAGAAAACATTCCGACGTGCCGAGCTTCACTTTCGGAGCATGGACTGAGGGTCTTAACTAAAGTGCCTGCGCTTTGACGATGTTGTAACTCCGGCAGCTACAAAAAAGACGGCAAATTTGCTCCCATCAGGGATATGTGGAACATGATAGTAAATTTCCTGAGTTTTATAATCCTAGTGAGTCAGTTACAGTGGATGAAGAACTTGTAACCTTCCATGGGCGATGCCTATTCAGGCTATATATTCCAACAAAACCAGGAAAATATGGAATAGAAGTGAACCTGTTACGTGACTCAAATACAAAATACTGCTTCACTGCAGATGGCTATGCTGCAAAGTACGACAATGAGAAGAACCATAACAGTGATCCTGAAATAGTCAGAAGGTTGACTGAAACGTCTGACTTGAAACAATCATGTTACCATGGACGGAAAGTTCAATACCGTTCCACTAGCATAATGTCTGTTGAAAGAGTAAATAACTACAGTTGGTGTTATTCGAAGTGACAAACGCAATGTTCCCACAGAATTCCCTCATGTTTCACTAAAGAAATTTACTCCAGGAACAGCCAGGTTTGCCTTTAGTGAAGATACCACTTTAGTCGGACATGTGCCCAAGAAAGGAAAGGTTGTTGCAGTATTGTCAACTCAACATCACGACATGAATGTGACGGAAGAGAAGCCAGACATCATCCTATTCTGTACGAAGTCTGGAGTGGATGTAATCGATAAGTCTGTAGGGATGTACAGCTGCCATCGAGCAACGCGTCGATGGCCAATGGCAGTGTTTTTCAACTTGATTGACAAAATGGTTCAAATGGCTCTGAGCACTATGGGACTCAACTGCTGAGGTCATTAGTCCCCTAGAACTTAGAACTAGTTAAACCTAACTAACCTAAGGACATCACAAACATCTATGCCCGAGGCAGGATTCGAACCTGCGACCGTAGCGGTCTTGCGGTTCCAGACTGCACTGCAGCCCCTTTAACCGCACGGCCACTTCGGCCGGCCTTGATTGACATTGTAGCGTATAATTCGTACTGTGTATTTCAAGATACACACAAGGAGGGGGCAAAGAATCACCCGACAAAGAGTTCTGGAAGAAAGCCGTACCTGAAAGATCTTGCTCGGGAACTTGGTGATCTCAACATGAAAAGACGTGTAGGCCTACACTCAAAATACACAACAGCGTTATCAACTTTTAAGTGTGAGTGTAATCAGCATTAATGTGCTGTAAGCAGAGGAAACACCGTTACAGAGTCGCGACGGAAAGTAACACGTGCGGCTGTGGAAAATCTGCCAAAGAAAGGGCGCTGTTAGTTATGCGCTAGAAGCAAAGACCGTAAGTACATGAAGACTTACACATCTTGCAATGCGTGTGTCTGACACATCAAGAAAGAAGAAACAGTTCGTATTGTTAAGTGTTCTGAATGTGAATCTGAGTAACCCTTGTAATCGTGAAATTAATATAAATAAATGTATAATAATTTTTATAGTCTATTTAAACACTTATCTAAGGAATTCCTTTATAAAAACAAGTCCCAGAAATCCTTTCCCAATAATAATAATCAACATTTTTGACTTCTAGCCTATCAAATATATGGAAATACTTAAGTCATATGGTTTATCCTAGATACATAAAGTTTAATGGTAGTGGGGTCGGTCACTGATCCCTCCCATTGGCGTTGGCCAATGGAACTTACAGCATTGATATGCAACTGTTAACAGGATATAATGGAAAGTCAGCACCCAGCAGGGTGCCGAATTGCTTAGAGCACTGGACTCGCATTCGGGAGGACGACGTCTCAAATCCTTGTCGGGCCATGTGGATTTTTGTTTACCGTGATTTCCTTCAGTTGCGCCAGGTAAATGCCAGGATATTTCCTCCGAGAAGGGCATGACCAGTTTCCTTCCGCAACCTTTTGTAATCCGAGCTTGTGGTCCGTCTCTTGATGAGGCGCCTTGCCACGGCCTGCGCGGCTCTCCCCGTCGGAGGTTCGAGTTCGAGTCCTCCCTCGGGCATGGGCCTGTGTGTTATCCTTAGCGTAAGTTAGTTTAAGTTAGGTTAAATAGTGCGTAAGCTTAGGGACCGATGACCTCCGCAGTTTGGTCCCATAAGACCTTACCACAAATTTCCAAAAATTTCCTTGATGGGGCAGTGGCGACGTGTGCTAACATCTGAAATTAACTAGTTTTCGACAGTACTTAATCATTGTTTTGTGTCTTATTGATCTTTATTAAGCAATTTTTTATTGCTTGCTACGTTTTTGTAACAGACTGTGACGGCTGCATAAAAGCCTGATATTTTTCCCGGTAGTGTTCTTCTCTTAAAAGCCCCAAGTAAATGAAAACGGAAATTGATTTAAGATTTACAATTGTGCGATGAAAGGGCAGCCTACATTGTGCATAAATACGATCATAAGTAAATAAAAACTGAAAAAGTAATTAAAATTAATTTTACAATAGAAAAGACAACTCTACTGCTGTTTTGCTGACGTTATTTGTCAACTGGGAAGACAGTCAGACACAAAGAATAAAGTAAAAGGTCGCTATGTGCTGCCTTTTATCTGCCGTTTGATGTGTTTGCATGTACACATTTTCTTAGGCAAATAAATCTTGCAGGTCTGAAATGGTTGGATGTTCATTTTCCTATTCTTTCAGTTCCTGGCAGCGTTGAGAATTTCTACATGACCATTGCCAGGAACATTTTTATTTGCCTGTTTATGAACTGTAGTATCGTTAAGACTCATAATGCGGATTCCACTTCATATTCGAGCCTGGCTGGTTGACGTCCATAATATACTATTTCACGTGTAGCTCAGCCTTACTGCGATAATTGTCAAATATCTTACAATCCTTCCGTCCACGGTTTACATCTGTAAAATTGTGAATGTGAGCTATGTGTATGCGGCATATCATGCCTTTGAATAGACTCAGATGCTTACACGGAAGAACAGAAATCAGACGCAAGTACTCACTGTAATAGCGGTATGTCTGGCGAATAATTTAGTTTGGCATGTTCTTGACATGACGTACCAGGACTTTGCAGCAACGCATACTGTGTGTATTAGTTGTTCTCACAATTGGATTTTTAGCGTTTCAAAGACATTGTGCTACCAGATGAGATACCCGAGGATACTTGATTTACACAGCACAGTATTGCTTACGAATGACAGTCCAGTATCTAGTGTTTATCTGTCACAAAGTCAAGTAAGAATCAGACCGTTTTAGCTCCTCGTTGTTTCTACATGGTCATGTCGCTACAGTTAGTTACGTTTTTAGTATTCATTTCTCGTAGCCGTAAGGACTAATTATTTAACTGAATATTCCTTGCTGCCTGTTAGAGCACTCTACATGCATGTGTTTGCACAAAGTGATGTTAGTGGATATGCTGCTGTTCAAACGATCCTATATAATTCCAAATCTTTTATGATTATGGTATTAAGTAGTTTGGTTGACTGCTACCACTTCACTGATCGTACGTTTAGTAGTATATTCAGACTGCCAATTCTCGAGATTCAGCCTCTCCGTGGCATCTTGTTCCATGTCACATCGATTCAGGTATAGTAGCCTATCTCAGACTGTCATTGGTTGTTTCGTATTAAAAACTTCAGTCTTGTTGTTCTTATAAATGCCATGTCTCTCTTGTTAAACATTTTAGCACCTCTGTACTTCCCAATGCCCTCAAATTAACCCCTAATGTGAAAACATTTTGTTCCCATTTTACATTTGCTTTCTGATGTTACTCCTCTTTCCTCAGTAGTTTTACCAGATAATGGATAGTTTAGTTTAAATGTCACAAAAGAAAACATCAATATTACTCAACGCCTTTGGTTGCAAATCACATATGACTGCTCCACGGTCTACTGTACACGACAAAAAGGTATTTAATTACTTAATTTGTCCACAAGAGAACAAATAATATAAAAAAATGAATAACAAACATAATAATAGTTACATAACCCCTAATTTAAAAAATGCGCTGCTGCCACATGACTGATTTAAACAATGCCTTTTAGTACGGAGCTAGTGGACTGGAACACTCCAAGGTTTATGTTTAGAGCACGGCCGACTTCTTCTAACGTTAACGTGAAGTCAAAGACGCCAGTTCTCGAGATTCAGCCTCTCCGTGGCATATTGTTCCATGTCACATCGATTCGGCTATAGTAAGACAAGCATTGTTGAAGGCAGACGACACCAGGCATCCAATACAGCTGAGAGATTATTCTAAGAAATATTCTTGAAATCTTACGTGCGAAACATTACAAAAACATGCTCTGCTAGGATTACTTTTTTAAAGAATTCTGTAGTATACTTCGTACAGTTAGCAGTATTAGTAGTACTGACGTAGCAAAAACTAGCTCATTCGAAGCTCCTATCTCACACTGGCTATTTGCAGGTTGAAGTGTTCTTCCTACAGTGAATTATTTGTAGCCCAGAACGATTACAGTACATGTACCTGAATGTATCATATCTCTAAAACTAAGAAACGTAGCTACTTACGGTAACATCATATTTTATCCTAAACTTATCGTAAGCCACAGTGCCGACTTTTGTTAGCGATTGTTAGAGTCTTATGGATCAAGGATCACAGGAGGTTTCTCCAATAGTTGTTACAGGATTATTTTGTTTGCAGGCCTAAATACGTATGTTTGTCTACGACTGTCATTATTCTGGTCTGTAATCGTCGCCATCAGGGCAGACGCTAGGTCTCCTGAACTGGTACGTGTGTATGCAGACTTTATTCTACAATCTATCAATTGTAAACTACGCGGTAACTTTCTTTTCTAATTTAACAGCTGTTGCCGTGGAACAGACTTGTTCTATAGGCGTGTTAATGGATGATATTTATCTGTTATTTTCTACGAATTCTATCAGTGTACCGTCCACTTCCTATTTTTATGATGAAAAATTACTTTGAGAAATGTTTCACTGAGGTAGTAGTGACCACAAAGTCTTTAGGTTACTAACTGGTAAAGTTAAATGGTAAAAATGTGAATGGCCTTTCAGATCATGATGCACAAATTTTAACTCTAAACGATTTTTGTGCTGCAACACGTGTTAAATATAGTCATCAGCTGTTTAGGAAAGCTGATCCAGTTGCTGTAGAGACCTTTGTAAACCTTATCAAGGAACAAGAGTGGCAAGATGTTAATAGCGCTGATACAGTAGATGATAAATATAATGCTTTTCTCAAGACTTTTCTCGTGCTCTTTAAAAGTTGCCTTCCGTTAGAATGTTCAAAACAGGGTACTAGCACAAACAGGCAGCCTGGGTGGCTGACTAGAGGGATAAGAATATCTTGTAGAACAAAGTGGCAGTTACATCAAAACGTTAGAAACAGTCAAAATCTAAATGCAGCAGCCCATTACAAACACTATTGTAAGGTGCTTAAAAATGTTATTAGGAAGGCAAAAAGTATGTGGTATGCAGATAGAATAGCTAAGTCTCAGGATAAAATTAAAACCATATGGTCAGTCGCAAAGGAAGTGGCTGGTCTGCAGAGACAGGTCGAGGATATAGAATCAGTTCGTAGTGGGAATGTCCGTGTTACTGATAAGTCGCATATATGTACAGTATTTAATAATCACTTTCTGAATATAGCAGGTGAACTAAATAGAAACCTAGTCCCAACAGGGAATCATATAGCGCTCTTAGAAAAAAGTGTTCCGAGACTGTTACCTGAAATGCCCCTCCATGATACTAACCAGAGAGAGATTGAGTTAATTAAATCACTAAAGACCAAGAACTGTCATGGATATGACGGAGTATCTAGCAGAATACTGAAGTACTGTTCTATGTATGTTAGCCCAGTACTTAGCCATATCTGTAACTTTTCCTTTAGGAGTGGTCGGTTTCCTGATCGATTAAAGTACTCGGTAGTGAAGCCACTTTATAAAAAGGGAGACATTGATAATGTTGACAATTTTAGACCTATTTCTATGCCATCGGTGTTTGCTAAAGTTATCGAGAAGGTTGTATATACAAGATTACTGTAGCATTTAAATTCACATAATTTGCTGTCAAACGTTCAGTTTGGTTTTAGAAATGGTTTAACAACTGAAAATGCTATATTCTCTTTCCTCTGTGAGGTTTTGGACGGATTAAATAAAAGGTTGCGAACGCTAGGTGTTTTCTTTGATTTAACGAAGGCTTTTGACTGCGTTGACCACAAAATATTACTGCAGAAGTTGGACCATATGGAGTAAGGGCAATAGCTTATAATTGGTTCGCCTCTTACTTTAAGAACAGAAAGCAGAAGGTAATTCTCCGCAATATTGAGAGTGGTAGTGATGTTCAGTCCCAATGGGGCACTGTTAAGTGGGGCGTTCGCCAAGGGTCGGTGCTGAGGTCACTGCTGTTTCTTATTTATATAAATGATATGCCTTCCAGTATTACAGGTGATTCAAAAATATTTCTGTTTGCTGATGACACTAGCTTGATAGTGAAGGATCTTGTGTGTAATATTGAAACAGTATCAAATAATGTAGTTCATGAAATAAGTTTGTGGCTTGTGGAAAATAATTTCATGCTAAATCACAGTAAGACTCAGTTTTTACAGTTTCTAACTCACAGTTCAACAAGAACCGATATTTTGATCAGACAGAATGGGCATATTATAAGCGAGACGGAACAGTTCAAGTTCCTAGGCGTTCAGGTAGATAGTAAGCTGTTGTGGAAAGCCCATGTCCAGGATCTTGTTCAGAAACTAAATGCTGCTTTACTTACCATTAGAACATTATCTGAAATAAATGACACTTCAACACGAAAAGTAGTCTACTTCGCATATTTTCATACGCTTATGTCGTATGGTATTATCTTTAGGGGTAATTCTTCCGATTCAAAAAGGGTATTTTTGGCTCAAAAACGGGCTGTTCGAGCTATATGTGGTGTAAATTCGAGAACCTCTTGTCGACCCCTATTCAATAGTCTGGGAATTCTGACATTGCCCTCACAGTATATATTTTCTTTAATGTCGTTTGTTAGCGATATTAGCCTATTCCCAAGAGTTAGCAGCTTTCAATCAGTTAATACTAGGCAGAAATCCAATCTGCATGTGGAATGCACTTCCTTGACTCTTGTGCAGAAAGGAGTGTAGTATTCTACTGCATCCATTTTCAATAAGCTACCACAAGAACTCAAAAATCTTAGCAGTAGCGCAAACTCTGTTAAGTCTAAACTGAAAAGTTTCCTCATGGCTCACTCCTTCTATTCTGTCGAGGAGCTCCTGGAAGAGCTAAAAAATTAAGCAAATTCCAGTGTTACATTGTTGATTTTCTTTATTTAAACTTACGACTTGTCACCTGAATATGTTTTTCTTATATTTCATTTTATTTGTTTCTAAAATCGTGTTATAATTTCATGTATTGACTCGTTCCATGACCATGAAGACTTCTCCTTAATTTGGTACCACGGAACAATAAATAAATAAATAAATAAAAAATAAACAACAGGATGCAGAACATTATTAGCACTTCTGCTGATGTGGCCACTATTGGCATCTAATTTTAGACAGTCCAGTGTAAATACCTTTACACGTTCCAGCTCCATTTTAATAGTTACTTCATAAAATTATTTGGAATTATGACCATGTGGTGCCTTCCATACAAGTAATCATATTTTAGGGTCTCATACGGAACAAAAATATTTTACCTTGAAAGTTTATAACTAACATAACTTTTTGCTTTATTTAATCCTTTACCTACAATTGGGCCTAAGAAGGCCGTCCGTGATATTTAATATCTTCTTTGTTAGAGAATATACATTTTATTTTAATGAAATTTTATGACTTTTCCTGATTTATCAAGTTACTCATAATTTTAGGAAAAAAAAGTTTACTTATAGCTTTGTGTTAAATCTTGGTGCACGTTTCGTCACGTACGGGCCTCGCAGGCCCCTGTCGTTAAAGGAAATTTTTCAACAACTAGGTGTCTGTCTGTGCGGTGTCTGTTACGTCATATGCTACTACTGACTCGAGCTGTTATTCTTTCAGTGTACAACAGTCCTCCTTGGGCTAAGTACTGGTTTATTTTGGTGCATTATTTCATAACAGTTGTCTGTTCTACAAACTGAAAATTTTACGGGGAAGAGGTGTATCAGATGAGGAGATAAGGGAATTGTTGGAGCAGTCTTTTGTTTCTGAAAACCCACCTAGTAATGTGAATCTATCAGTGCTGATGATAAGGAGGTAGATGTCGCTGGAAACGCAGAACTACACGAAGATGATAACGAAGAATCCTTTTCCGAAGAGGGAGGAGAACGATTTAGTGCAAATTCTGTTGAGTGTGACCTATTGTTTTCTAATAATGGGAATGAAACACAGTCTACAGCTCCTCAAAGTGGAATTTCTGATAGGAAGAGCAAAATGGATGTATTGAAAGAAGACCAGGCATCAGGGTTTCGATTAGAAACTGTGATAATGAAGAATCTTGTTTCATCTTGTTCTTTTGTATAGCCCTGATTTACGAAGTGTGTACGTAGACCAACAAGGGAGGTCAAATCGTTTACGAGGATTTAATGGATATAGAAGTCAAATATATTCTTGGTGTTCTGATCATGAGTGGAGTATACAGGTCAAGAAACGAAGATACCAGTCAGCTTTGGATGGTTGAGAATGGCCCACTATTGTTCAATGAAATTATGAGTCGCTACGGCGTCCATACTATCCTAAGGGTGTTGCACTTTGATAATGCAGCAGCCCGACGTGAACATAGGTCAAGTGACAAATTGGAACCAATCAGAGAAGTTTTTGAGTTGTGGGAAATTATCCTTAATGATGAATAAATGGTCACTTTTAGAGGGCGGTGTCTCTTTCGACAACACATCCTATCAAAACCTGGTAAAGTTCTGGGAATTTGTGCAGTGCAACAAACTACTGTTGGAAGATGAAACTGTATCTGGGGAAGGAGGAAGAAACCAGGGCCGTTCTGCGACGTGGAGAGAATGTTGTGAGGACGCTGGCTATAGAACTTGAAAAGTCTGGGCCTAATATCACCTGTGATAACTTTTTTACATCTCGCAATTTCGCTCGTTATTTGTTGACAAAAGACCTGACACTAGTCGGTACTATCCGAAAGAAACAGAGCTGAAATGACTGCCTATTTTATTACACCTAAAGGACGTGAAGTACACTCTACATTATTTGGTTTCCAACCAGTTGTGATGACAGCTTCTTAGAAGAAAAACAAAGTTGTTACCGTCCTTAGCTCTCTTCATGACCAATCAACGGCGTCATTATCACAAGTAAAGAAACTTGAACTTGTAATGAAATACAGTGTTATAAAAAGCAGCATTGACACCACAAACCTGAAGACGCTTTACTACAGTGTGAAGCGAAAAACAATGCACTGGCCTGGCCATCGGTGTTTTTCTTCAACGTGATTGACGTAAGTGTAATGAATGCATACGTAAATTGGATGATACTGGCTACCAATAAAAAAATGAGACGTCAGACTTTCATCATCAATTTGGGATAGCGACTGGCAGGGGTAAAGTAGTCAATGAGTCCATCAGTAGCAGGCAGGGCAATGAATCCTCCAGCTAAGAAAAGCTGAAGAAGTGCATATTGTGCATAGAAAAGTCAAATTACCTGCTATAAGTACACCACATGCTCAGAACATTCTTCTATTGTCTGTAGACCCTGTACAAATTTGCAATAAGAATAAAAGCCACCAGTAAAAGTATAACAATTGTAACAGCAAGCATAGAAATACTTGTTTTTATAAAGAAAACCGCCTCTTCCTGCTGCCACTTAATTTATTTATCCCAGACACGTTTCGCCTTTTTCTGGTTCTAAGGCATCATCAGTGTGATCTATAACGATGCAGTATTGTTAGTTTTAGATTATTAAACAGTTCACGTCGCGATATTTTACGTGAAAAAGTAATTACTTACGATTTTCTGATCTTGGTTTCCTCTCACCTGGTCTGGAGGTCCAGAATTATTTGGTAGTGCGACCTCCAGACCAGGTGAGAGGAAACGAAGATCAACAAATAGTAAGTAATTACTTTTTCACATAAAATATCGCGACGTGAACTGTTTAATAATCTAAAACTACCAATACTGCATCGTTATAGATCCCACCGATGATGCCTTAGAATCAGAAAAAGGCGAAACGTGTCTGGGATTAATAAATTAAGTGGCAGCAGGAAGAGGCGGTTTTATTTACAATACATGCACATAAAATTGTTTTTTAATGTAAGCTTTAAATAAATAAAATTATTTTAAAAGTAGTTATACCTCAAAAGTCGTTCACATCATAAATACTCAAAATACTGTCAGTTTATGCCAATTTAAAGAACATGGGCCTGCGAGGTCCGACTGGTAAGCAACACTATACAGATTTTCTGGTAAATAGAAGGTTAAGATCGTTTACTAAACAGCATGATCCGCACGCAACTACGAAGCATGAGCGCCCATATTTGTGACATTAACACTTTTTATGGTAGGTATTCAGGTCCGGAATTATATAAACGTTTCTTATGCCTGAATATTCCTTTTAGTAGCATTTAGGTAGTGCCTGGTGAAAGAGACTTTATTGTCAGTTGCAGTTAGATGCAATGAGATCCGTATACCTTGCTTATTTTGCATTGAAATGTTTGTAGCGTAATTTTCAAAGAATACACATCACAAATGAAAGAAAGCTTTATTGTTTATACGGTGATCCACATCTGTGCACGTTTTAGTACTATCTATTAATTAACTGCTCTTATCTTTCAGAATAAAGTGCTGGAACCAAACTGTATTTAGCTCTATTTATCTATATCAACAATGAACATATGATTAAAACTCAAATACCAGATTATGAGTAACATTTAACTTTTTAAATTTTTTCATCACTGTTAAACAAGTACTGTCTAAGTGTTTCGTAGTGTTTTTTAAGTTCGATACGTTTGGTTTGTCATATCTAAACATAACGGGAAAATATTAACAGTCATACTACACTATATCTCTAATAATATTAAACTTGATACCCAGAAAAATATAAAATGTTTGCCTATTGTCATTCAATAATTATGAGTTAATCTCATTGACAGATATTCACACTGAAGTACTGTGAACATTGTATGCATAAAACAAACAGATAAAACACATCTTCTTTGATTAATATAGTGCCATATGTGCATTAAGATGAAATTACAGTTGTTAGTAGCTGATCTGTAATAGTCGACGAAGAATCATAAGACATTTAAATTTCATGGAATGAAGGAAATTGGGAACGGTAATGAGAACCGATAGCTGTATGGCAGAACTGTGTATGTGACAGTCCTCTCGGGTACGTGTAACTTTATTGCTTGGTTAACATCTACATTCAGCGGCACTGCCACTTTGCTGCTTGCTCGCGCCAGACAGTCCGAACTGGACGAGGATGACGACGTAGGTGGTGACGGTGGCTGTGAAGCTCCTCAGCAAAGACAGGTCGAGCGTGAAGAACCCCGCTGCACTGTAGCGCAGTCGACTGCGCGCTATCTGCTCTCCGAAGAGCTGAAGCTCGTCTGGACAGCCGCTTCTAGCAGGCAGCGGTAACAGCAGAAGTTTCTGGACCAGCCGCTGTGTGCGGACGGTCTCTTGCACAACCATGTCGCTGCTGTAGGCTGTGGTGAGCAGACGCCCAACCATTAGTCCAGTCCACATAGAGAACATGATAATGACTTGACTGCTCGGTATTTCAGGCCACACCACCTTCAAATTTAAGAAGACGACAACATTGATATAAATGTACGTCACGATGCTCACGAAACAGCTGACCACTTCTACGAGATTTTGTATTCCGTAAGCTGCATTGACAGCTTTACTCATTTCAACAAGGAGGCAATATATTTTGCGCAAATTTCGCAGCTGACTTGCGTCTTCCTCTGTCACCATTACTTGATTACAGCAGGGTACATCGTTTCTAGGTCCGTTCACAAGTCTTTGGGCATCAGAGTGTAGTGACGCAAAAGTCTTCCTGACAAAAAGTTTATCCTCACACTGTAAATCTTTCTCTTCCGGAGTATTACTTAAGAGTTTCGAAATCTTCATGTCAAGATCTCCTTCTGCGTCTTCTGCAGAAAGGAAGAATAACTGCAAAATACACCTGTTCAGCCTTGCAAATCTAATTTTTAATGCCACATTGAGAAGGAAATATTGTAAAATAACGACGTTACTCATGAAGTGCATGACAAAAACAGGCAACAGCAAAGAAAATTTCACAATAGATATCATGAGCCACATAACATAAGTATAAAAGACCACTGAATAAAAGACGACTGCTACGACACCCCGTACCGAAAGAGTTGCGAGACGTAAGTATGCTGTTTCATCGTCTTCGTACAAAAATGCGTCAACTGAAATAAGTTTTTCGCAGAAACTTTCGACGTGTCTTTGTTTTAAAGTAGAGCTGCGAAGAATACACGTTAAAGCTGCAGTCGTCGCAAAGAAGATATTGCAGGCGTCCGAATACTTTGCGAGACTCTGTACAGTTATATAACTGTCTGGTAATCGCACCACAAGAGCGTAAAGGGCAGAGGAAAGGGTTAGTAGAGCGAGCAGAAAACAATACAGCCTCGCCTTAACTGTAACAGTTATTTTTCCACGCTTCTCGTCAAATGAAACTGGACATGTACCAAATACTTTACACATGAAGAAGAAGTACTGAATTTCTCCATAACGCTTCCATAATCCGTCCATTGTTACAGATAAACCGTACTCAAGTTGACCAGCTCGTGTAGTGTGACTTCTTCGTAGGTCAAGTCGAGGACGTTACTCACTGTAATTATGGTGATTAAAATTCATCGATTCGCTCGCAGCCATTGCTAACCCTCCAAATAAGATTAACTGACTTGTTTATTTCTTGAATTTTTTTTTCTAAGAGGTCTTCAAGATAATTATCTTTTTGTCAGAAGCTATTTGCTCCCACAGCCGCTCAGCTAGCAATATCATTGCTATTACTCTGTCTCTTGTGTAGTCTAAAACAAATTGGTAGGTAATGTATTACCTTGCAAGGGACAGGAAATCAATCTAGTAATTCAGTTAAGGAAGTAATTAAATTTCTTGTGTAGTGTTGTCACGTATCCTGACATTTCTGTGCTCTTAATTTCTGGAAGTTTCCATCAATGCAGTACATACCACAGAGAGTCAGACACAATGGGAGAAAACGCAGTTACAGTTGAGAAGATGGGATGAGAGATGTTAATAGAATTTCTATAATATTTAGGAGAGACGATTTTGCAACATAATCTGATGAGTTGCTGTTTCAAAAAGCTAGACATCAGTGAAATCTGATCGTAATATGTTCTTAGTAGTGTAGCAATGCCGGGTCTGAGACAGTCTGCACTGTTGCGAGATTCCCCCCCTTCCGTTATGACATAACCAGTGCACTGTTACCAGTTTTCTCCTCTCCCCTACACTTCTGATATAGGGCAATTGCCCCGCATATAAAACGGTGGGAAATTTAAAAACAGGTGGGAAATTCAAAACAGCCAACATTTCCCCCCTCTCCTACGATGTTATGGTGGAAGGAGGGCTGTTGACCCATTATGAAAAACGATGGGGAGTTCAAAAAATTCCAGATGGGCTACCCAAGCACGACTCACTCCCCTTCCTCACAGCATTACTTCTGCCAGTAGCTCGTCTCCTACCTTCCAAGCTTTACAGAAGCTCTCCTGCGAAACCTTGCAGACCTAGCACTCCTGAAAGAAAGGATTATGCAGAGACATGGATTAGCCACAGCCTGGGGGATGTTTCCAGAATAAGATTTTTCACTCTGCAGTGGAGAGTGCGCTGATATGAAAGTTCCTGGCAGATTAAAACTGTGTGCCAGACTGATACTCGAACTTGGGACCATTGCCTTTCGCGGGGAAGTGCTCTATCATCTGAGCTACCCAAGCACGACTCAAGCACATACCAGGGGCAGTGAAGAAACAGCCATGTAGACAAGGTCCTGAGTGCACAATACACCACATAAGACACCACTCATCGCAGTGCGGGAAGCCACCACTCCCTGCCCCTCACCAGCTCTGCTGTGGCGTCAATGGCCCAACCTCCCTCAGGTAACTGGTTGAAGGTTGTGGCAATAAACATCTATGCAGCCACAGGCCCGGCCAGGGTACTCACACTGGGGCAACACAGTCATCTCCTAGCCCACATTCTGAACCGAATTACAAGGTAACTGCACCTCCCTGCCCCTCCATGCAGCCAGCAGCAGCAGTATCATCGTTAACTAGTTGTAGTAATAGTGCTAATAATCCTGTGGCTAGCTGCAGTTCCCTACTCTGTTCATTTAGTGATAATAATAGACATCAGATTAGTAGCACCATATCGAGTTACAATATTCGATTAATGCAGACGCCCTTGAGGAGTAAATCTCGCTCACTAGGATGGAGAATCCAGCAGAAAGGTACCGTGACGCTGTAGGTTTCCTAAGAGGATGCCTTCCTGTTCTGAAAACGGAGTTATTCAAGGTTATTAATGATATGTAGTGTCCCACAATTATATGCAGTGCTGTGCTGTGCATCAGACTGTCACACCCCCAAACAGTTATACTGGACTGGTTTCCCAAGATGGACGTTAGAGAGTCAGCTAAGGTACTCTGCCGAATACTACACCTTGATATCCATACATATGACTATGATCCAGTAAACTGCGATTTCAGCTATGACAAGCTTCCTAAAGATACAGCAGATAAAAATGCATGTGTTAACGTAAAAATAAAACCGACAAGGCTTGTTTTGCATGGTCAGTCCTGGAATTACTCTAAAGATTAGCAGCATACATCTCGATATGGCATAGGTATCGACCTTCGTAAGTGTTATAACTTTTATGGTATCAAGTTCCCCTTCAAGATCCAGGACAAACCTAAATTTTAGGTGCAGAATACTGGAATACTGGTTCATGGTTGTGGGCTAGAGAAATGCAAGTCAGATGAGCAGAACAAGCGTACAGTCGTCAGACCTTTCCATTTCTCAAAATTTGCTATTGAGCATAACAAGCACATGAACATGCTACTATTCTCAGATAAGGAAAATAAGGAGAAAGACAATTGTCATTACTGCTGGATCAGGTACATGTCCTGACTCATTTTCTCCCAAATTAGCAATCACAGGTGTAAGAAGCATATTTGCTTATGGTGTCTCAATGCCATATCCTCAGACAAGATAAACAAAGCACCTAGAAGGTGTCACTTCCGAGGACCCAGTACGTGTTATATTGATAAAATTTAAGAAAGCTCACCGTTAGGAGCGTTGCTCTTTTGTGGTGTATGCTGACTTTAAATGCCTCCTCGCTCCTGTAAGCCACTGTGAAGGTGACCCTGCAGCCTCACATACTACCTTCACAAAAAAACATGTACCAGCATACTACGCTGCATCTTCCTATGATTTGAGCCTTAACTGATACAGATCTTATGTATGGAATAATCCTGGCTTTCGTTGAGCTTGAAAAACTTTCATCGGAGGTTGATAACCTTTACAGCGACAATGTTCCCATGACTAGATCGAAGGAGAGTGAAGATTTGGACAATCACTTAGTTGACTGCCATATTTGTGGGTTACCATTAGATAGAAAAATAGAAACTCGTCATAAGGACCACTGTCAACTTACGTGAAATTTCTGTGGCGCAGCTCACAATACATGCAACGTGAAGTATCAATTGCCGCGACACACACATGTTTTCCTTCATAATTTAAACGCGTCTGACGCTCACTTTCTTATATAACACTTGGCTGACTTCGGCTGGGCGAAAAATCAGGTTAGTGTACTGCCTGAGAGTATTGAGAAATATATTTCATTCTCCAAAGGAATGACGCCAAGAATTATGCTCCGATCCCTTGACTTACTACGTTTCAGGCAGCATCATTCCTGAAACTTGTTGAAACTCTACCTCTGAAGGATATGCACAACACTTGAGCTGCAACTCAGAGAGAAAAAGTTTAAACTCGTGTCTATGTAGTGGGTTTTCCCATACTATATGTGGAGAGTATGGCAAAAATCAACAAAACCACTTTACCTGCTGTAACTGTGTTCTCCACCAACCTTACAGGCGATGCCATAACAGATGCAGAGTGTGAGCATGCAGTGAATGTTTCTGTAGGAATTTAACACTTGCATTTTGGGAGGATACATACAGCTTTACATGGATACAGACGTGCACCTGCTTGCAGATGTTTTCGAGAGATTCCAGAGTGTATGCATGACCACATGACCACATATTCTCTGTATCTCACCTTTTATTGCACAGAACCTGGGTTAGTATGCTCAAGAAAACAAAGCACAGCATTGAACTATTGACCAATGCTGACATGGTTCTTTTCTTTGAGGAGGGGGGGGGGGGGGTGAATCCGTGAGGGCTTTGTCAGTATGTCCATAGACACCCCAAGGCAAATAACCCATATGTGAGTGAGAGGTTCCATGCATTTCTTGATTCATGTTATATCATGTACTGGGATGTCAGTAACATATACGGGCACCCCATGAAACAATCACTGCTGATTGGGGATTTCCTATGGGGGCTTGGAGAAAAATGCAAGGGATTGGGTGGAAAAATTGAGGCCATGGAGGCTGATCCTGATGTGGCATATGTGGTGGAGGCAGAACACACATACTCTATTAGTCTGCATAACGTGCATGCTGATTTGCCACTGTGTCCAGAGCAAATAATTCCATAAGGAGGCCCCACTCCAAAACTGATGACAACACTGGAATAAGTGGAGATGCATTATTCACTGTCGTAATCTCCAGAAGTGTCTCATATTGGGGATGAGATTGGTTACAATCACTCCTTCAAGCAACCCCCTTGGCTGAACGATTATATTGATCTGAATATGACACTGAGGGCTTCCATGACCTGTTACTTTGTGAAAGATGTTTTAAATTAGTAAGTATTTCTATTTTCTGCACAACAATTGAGAATTGGAGGGAATATCTTGAAATTTTGCATTTCCAGACCAAATTTTAAATGGGTCACAATAGTCAGTGAGAGCTTTGTTGCTGAGGGGATGGCGAAGGCTGCAGTAGAGTTTACAAAACCCATCTATGTTGGGTTGTGCTTCATAAACCTATCCCAACACCACATGTACCGCCGTCATATGAATTTACAAAGCCTCATTTCGCTGATCCTAAATTACTTTATATGGATACAGATAGTTTCATCTATTGGAGAAGGACTGCAATCCACATGGCGCATTGAGATACCACAGTGAATGACTGAACACATCTTTATACACCTCTGATAATCCATATGGTATTGTTCCACAGAATGAGAAGGTTATTGGCTTAATGAAAGTCGAGGTGAATGGGTCATCGATTGTGGATTTTATAGGTCTACAAGCAAAAATGTATGTGTATCTTATGTTGGAAGATGCCACCCAGAGGCGAGCTGAGAGTGTGTGTCGTGCAGCATTGAGAACCCTCTCTATTGAAGACTATTTACGATGTCTGTACAGTGACATTCACGGTGCTCTGCCACAGCTGCAGCATATGGTGCTGCAAAGTAGTATTTGATCAAGAGGACAAGAGGTGAAAACTGTACTGCAATCTAAAGTTGGCCTGTCACCTCAAGACGATAAAAGGACCACTTGTGACAGTGGGACTGAAACTCTCCCATACTCACTTTTGAGAGAGGGCTGGGGGTGGGGGGACTCTGATTGAGTGAGAGTGAGAGAAAGAGATGGGGAGTAAAGGGTACAGAATAATATGACCCTTTTATCATAGTGTAACTAATTGTGTCTTCATGTGTGTTTTGTGTAAATATTTATTTATTTATGGATACTATATGTGTGATGAATGTGTACTGTGTACACTTGTAAGTATGTATACATGTATACCTTGTAAAAAGATATCTGCACACCATGTTTGTAGACAAGAATTTTAAAATAACTATGCACCATAAGTGTCAACAAAAATTACACTTGTAAAAAAATATCTCTGTACCATGTGCATCGATGCCCATCACACACACACACACACACACACACACACACACACACACATATATATATATATATATATATATATATATATATATATATATATATATACATTGCGTGTCATGTAAATAGAATAGCTTTTTTTCAGTTGCTGCTAGCTGTCCAAGTCTGATGATTAGTTTTTAAGTGCAGATGTTTTTTTTATAACTTCCATGCAACTACTACTAATGGGATTGTTATAGTGTAAAAATGAAATTATCTCAGCATTAGTCTTTAGCACAGATTTATATATCTGAAAAATGTAAATATATGAAAGCATCTATGCATTAGTTTGTAGTGTAGATTTATATATCTGAAAATTGTAAATATTTCAACTAGTGAATCTTTTGTTATTGTATAAAAAAGTCTCTCTGCACTGGGTATTACAACCAAATTTTACCTCAAGAACTAAATTGTATCTCAAGAATCAAATAGTATCTGTGAGAATTTAATAAATGAAAAAAATCATTACTGTACAACTGTCTTGTTATTATTTATAGAAAAACCTATCCCAATTGTATATGTAAAGGATGTGCAAGACACAAATGACATTAGTTTCGAACATGAAAGTGAAGTTTAAAGTGGAAGATAACGAAAAATATAAAATGGTTGCGTGGCATTACGTCTATCTGGCAGCGAGAACTGGCCTATAGGAGCAGGAAGCACATGATTGTGCCCACTTTGAAAGACGTATAGCAAACATATCTAAAATGATATCATCAGTACTTGAGGAAAACCGTAGACACAGTAGCTGGGAAAACTGTATTCTGTGAAAGTGGGAACAGGGTGAAAAATCATACCTAGATTCTGAGATAAAAAATCAATTATTTTTCATCCAGCTTAAAAGTAATTTTACATTTTCATAAGCAGACACAACACTATTTTCACGCATCTTCTTCTCCTTTCAGAGTTGGTGGAGAGCAAGATACCCACAGAATTCCAGAAGTTGAATAGCTTCAAATTTGAAGATTTGACACATACACGTGATGATGGGATCCATGTGGTCAAATAGTCAAAGTGACATCACCATATCTTTATAGGGTATACATGGATCAGCCCAGTGAATCCTATCCTGCATGTCCTAGCCACTTCACACTCTTCCATGTTCAACACACTTCACATCCTTGAAAGACCTTCATGTTGCAGTATTTGCTGAGAATGTCTCTATTATTCTGTGTGTGCTATGAATGCTATAGCTTTAAACATGCACTGTCTGCACTCATCATCATAGAAACCCTGAGCATCTGCCGTTATGTTCACACCTTCAGATACCATTATGAAATGCTCTGGGTACAGCAAAGCACTTGTTCATTTATACAGCTTGTTGCGAGACACCATTGAGCGGGCATTAGTTAATCACATGGTCATGCAGAACTAGAGCAGGCATTGCAGTGTGTTTTGGGAAATCTGCCAAAGATTCAAATTCAATTCGTACATCTATAGGTCCAGATGTAATTATCTTGTTCTGTTTTGAGCAGTGTATTACTATGATTGGGGCCAGCTTCTTGAATTTCTGGGGTCTGACTAGACATCCATCTTCTTCATCGTAGTGTGAAGCATGGAACCTAGCAAACATGTCATAAGCTACATTGTATACATTTTCATTCCACTGCATGTATAAGTTATATGGGTAGAATTCGGAGTTCACGTAGACTCTGGTATTAGTTAACATGCAATTGTCAAATTTAGTGAAATCATTTGCTATATTCTCTCTTCTATTGGTCTGAAACAAAAGTATGATGAACCTTGGCGTCTCCAGTTGAGTATAGATTTTAACAGATCATGTCTGTCTGCTTGCACTCGGTAGCACCATGTACTCGAAAACCTCTCATGAACAGATAGATAATGGTAGAAACACAATGGCATTCAGAACTTTCTAAAGTTTCAAATGCTACTAATCCGATATGGTGATGAGTGACATTTCCCATATTATTTTGTTGATGGCGATCTTGTTCTCCTCTTGAGCTGCTGGGATGTATGAGATGCACTCCATACTAGAATAAGTCAGTGTTTGGCATTCAGAATAATTTGCTGCATGTCCTCAAAATATTCCAAAAGCAGTGTTAAAGGTATGCAGGTACCTGCAGTAAATCTCTCGTACTCTTCAACCGTTCTATGCACCGGCTCGTTTATGAATCAACCAGCATATTCTAAATTGGTTAAATCGGAAGAAAAATAAGAGACATATGTTGTAAGAGCTGATGTTACTCCTACATTGCGTATACAGTAAATCTCGGCCCCATTAAGTTCAGGAATGCTGAAGTATTATTTGTAATGTTGAATGGCACTGTAGCAGCACCATCCCTTTTTTGTAAGTAATCCATCAAGATACATGAAACTCCTGCCTGGTGGGGTGGGGTGGTGGTTGAAGCTTCTTGGTGTTGGATGACAATCCTAATTTCATCATTCTTATGAAATGTGGTTGATGCATAAGTTTTATGGAAGCAGTATTATTGTTGTACAATATTCCTACACTCTTCATATTGCACTGATCTAGTTATATCAAACGTCGTCGTTGTACGGTTTCAGACCAACTGATTTAAGAAATTTTGCTTTGCATGTGCTATCACATTGCTGTTCTGTTGTGAAGTGCCATGCTGTGCATTGTGCACATTTGTTTTATACCTTATGCCCATCCTGTATTCGTTGACAATATGGGGACGCTGCAATCCCTGACTGGTTGAAAATTGCCACCAACACTTCTGCTCCGGCAAGTTGAAGGTTGTCCCTTTTGTTTCCAACAGGTCCTGGCTGGTTGAAGGTCGTCGCCGCCACTTCCCAGTCTCTGCTTATTCAAAGTCACTTTAGATGTAGGCGTACAATGATTTTCTCATTAAGAACGTTGACAGGTTGATCATCCTGGTCCACAATAAGCAGCTCCAATGTCTGACCTGTGACTGGGACGTAAACTGCATTTGTAAGGGTCTCAACGATCGTATACCCCGTTAGAACTAATAAGAATCTGTAAATCGTAAGAATCAATCTGTTGCTGAGGTAAGAGTTTGTTGCAATGTTAACATCCAACATGGATTGTACTGACAAGAAATATATCCACTGTCTGTTCGGATCTGTAAACTTTATTAGAATCCTTCTTCAAAGCCTGTCCTTTGTGAAACCTGATAAGCACAACCACTTTTCTAGACCATTTTAAACCTCGTTTAAATCGTCAATATTGTGTACACCAGAATCTGTTTCCACAATTTATTTTCCATCATTAATTTCCATATGATGTTTGTTGTTCGCCTCTGTGATATTCTGAATGCTGTGGTATGTCTCCAGTCCAGTCAGCACAATACCCCACTTCCTGTTGCTTAAATCAGTCAGTGAGAAGAAACTCTCAGGTAATACTGACGATCGTTCTTGTAAAGTCAAAGTGTAAAACACTGCACCTTAACTTTAAGTAACACGTGGGTGCTTAATGTACCTTCTCACATACGAGGCGTATTCGGCAAGTAAGGTCCAATTAGGTGCAAAATGGAAAACACTGTGGAAATCCGATGGAACGTTGCACAGATGTGTTAGGTAGTGTATTTAGTGTGCCTGGCGATCATTTCAAGTCGCCCTTTTGAGTTAAGAGCTCAAAGGAATCACGTAGAAATGCCTAAAACAATAGTGTATCCCGCCAAGTACGTGGACCTGGTGAGAGATTTCGCCTGAAGCTGTGCAGCCCACATAACATAACTGTCATGCGTTTCTTTCTTCAAGGCAGCTTTCAGCCGTATTCTGCAAGGACAATTAAGACGCTCCTGCAGCGTTTTGGATGGGAAGTGTTTGATCACCCACACTACAGCCCGTAATTGGCTCCCTCCATTGTTAATCTCTTCTTACATGAACCACTGGCTACGAAGACAACATTTTGGAACAAATAACGAAAGGCAGATTAGCGTAGAGAATTGACGGAAAGCATAGGCGGCTGCATTCTGCGATGAGGGTACTAGATAGTTTGTACAACGCCACGACAAATGTCTAAGTGGGAGCGGCGAATACTTAGAGAGGTAAATGGAAGATGTGCCTAACTGTTGCGAATAAAAAAAAAAAGATTCTCACTGTGGTTTTCGTTTCGCATGCGATCGGACCTTAATTTCCGACCAGCCCTCGTACATGCTTCTTCATAAACATTAGGAGGAACATGATACGCAGATGCCCACATGGCCACGGCAGCAGTCGAACATTTTCTGTATCCAGAAAGGCCCGTACGGGACCTGCAACAAGCGGTCATGCATTATCCTGCTGAAATGTACGGTTTCGCAGGGATCGAATGAAGGGTAGAGCCACGGGTCGTAACACATCTGAAATGTAACGTCCACTGTTGAAAGTGCCGTCAATGCGAACAAGAGGTGACCGAGACGTGTAACCAATGGCACCCATACCATCACGCTGGGTGATACGCCAGTATGGCGATGACGAATACGCGTTTCCAATGTGCGTTCACCGCGATGTCGCCAAACACGGATACGACCATCATGATGCTGTAAACAGAACCTGAATACATCCGAAAAAATGACGTTTTTCCATTAATGCACACAGGTTCGTCGTTGAGTACACCGTCGCAGGCGCTCCTGTCTGTGATGCTGCGTCAAGGGTAACCGCAGCCATGGTCTCCAAGCTGATAATCCATGCTGCTGCAAACTTAATCGAACTGTTTGTTATTGTCTTGCAATCGTCCCCATCTGTTGACTCAGTGATCGAGACGTGGCTGCACAATCCGTTACAGCCATGCTGATAAGATGCCTGTCATCTAGACTGCTAGTGATACGAGGCCGTCGGGGTCCAGCACGGCTTTCCGTATTACCCTCCTGAACCCACCGATTCCATATTCTGCTAACAGTCATTGGATCTCGACCAACGCGAGCAGCAATGTCGCGATACGATAAACCGCAATCGCGATAGGCTACAATCCGACCTTTATCAAAGTCGGAAACGTGATGGTACGCATTTCTCCTCCTTACACGAGGCATCGCAACAACGTTTCACCAGGCAACGCCTGTCAACTGCTGTTAGTGTATGAGAAATCGGTTGGAAGCTTTCCTCATGTCAGCACGTTGTAGGTGTCGCCATCGGCACCAGCCTTGTGTGAAAGCTCTGAAAAGCTAATCAATTGCATATCACAGCATATTATTCCTGTCGGTTAAATTTCGCGTCTGTAGCACGTCATCTTCGTCGTGTAGCAATGTTAATGGCCAGTAGTGTAGTTTTCGGTAATGTATCCTGCGTAAACACACCATGGAATCTTGGAAGGTGGATTTCTTCCTAACGGACTTGAGCAGATCTGTATGTGTAAGTGGTCTGCCAGTAGGGTAGTTTGTAAGTTTTCTGTTGTGTAGGACAGCTAACGGGCTTCTTTTAGTTTATGAAGAGACCTAATTACAAGTATGGTTTCAGGTGTAGTCCTCTTTGGATGGCTGCTGCTTCCTTCCATCATGTTGTGATGTCTTCTTACTTTCTCTAGCTGCTCCTGGGAGTTCTGTGCATTCGTGACGGTACTGGCAATAGCTGCAGCATCACCAGCCAGTGAACCTTTTGCTGAGCTACCTGTGAGGGCAGGGAAGGGGAAGCGGATAATACCGCCTGATGTCTTGGGTATCGGCAAAGCCTGGGGTGCTTCAAGCGGTCCTTTATGCTGCAAGGCACTTTAAGCTACATACACTGCAGTGAGGATACAGTTTTTGAGACAGTCCTTCTTATTCCTCATCGTTGTCTTCTTCTTCTTCTTAAGCGCAAGACGTGCAGCATTCGTAACTCGGTTGAAACCCAAGCCCAACTTCATTTTACCACGCCTAGTTTTAACACCTATAAGCGCTACAACGCGCTGTCCTATACCAATATCCTTGCTCTCGCGCAAGACGTGCAGCATTCGTAACTCGGTTGAAACCCAAGCCCAACTTCATTTTACCACGCCTAGTTTTAACACCTATAAACGCTACAACGCGCTGTCCTATACCAATATCCTTGCTCTCACGTATTGTCCTGGCTGTATCAGCTAACATTTTCGTAACTCGGTTGAAACCCAAGCCCAACTTTACTTCACCACGCATATTTTTATTAACTATAAACGCTACAATGCGCTGTCTTATACCATTATCCCTGCTGGCAGGTATTGCCTTGGCTTTATCAGCTAACATTCGAGCATGATGTGAAGCGCTCGGAGAACTTTTGTGTTTTGCTTGTGCCATGTCGTGCACCAAGCACATCTCGTCAACCAGGATAATCTCCTCTCCTTATCGCCACAAAGCTTTGTTCCAGGTCCACAATAGTTATATTCTCAAATGTGCAATTCAACTGGAAGTTTGTCGACAATTCCAGCACCTCTTATAATGTGTCTCCTATATTGCGTGTGTTATGCTACTGTGTTGGTTGTGTACTGTGCACTCCATTATATAGCAAATTGTCAGTATTAATCCAGCTGTTTTGTGTTGCAGGAAAACAAAGTCATTTAATAAGTGCTCTATTTTCCTGACATCTTATGACACGCCCTATAAGAAATGATTGGTTCTGAGCTCTTCTGCTGGCCTCTGTCGCCGAGCGGTTCTAGTCGCTTCAGTCCGGAACCGCGCGACTGCTACGGTCACAGGTTCTAATCCTGCCTCGGGCATGGATGTGTGTGATGTCCTTAGGTTAGTTAGGCTTAAGTAGTTCTAATTATGGGGGACTGATGACCTCAGATGGTAGATCCCATAGTGTTCAGACCCACTTGAACCATTTGAGCTCTTCTGCATTTCATCCGTACAAAGGCATCCTGAAATTTCAGTGCCACTGTCGTCCTTTAAGATGCAATTTCTGGGAACTGTTCTATGCCCATTGTAAACTGTGAATATCTCATTTGACCAGTTTTGGAGGTATGATTTCCAAATGCTGTCTTGTATTTTGAGATATGTACCAATTCAACTACAATAAATTTCTGCAACAATTAATGCGATAGTACACTGAATCCATGAGTCCATGAACATCGATTGGTCTCATTTTTATTGTGCTATGTTTGGTTTGATTATACAATGCAATTATTTCTGGGAGGATATCTATCCATTTCCATGGGCTGCGGAAATTAAAATGCATCCACATTTGACCTTTTATTGTTCTCTACAGACTTTCTACGATACTCGCCTTCAGGTGGGTGAATGTTGAGTATTGATATATTCCATACCGCACATCAGAGACTTGAAATACCAATTATAAAACTCTCCACCGTGATCAGTTAGGAGGCTGTCTGGGCATCGATTCCTCCCTGACTGCAACAGACACTCAAACACCTGTGTCTCAAATGCCACGAGCATACACTGCAGTGAGGATACAGTTTTTGAGACAGCCCTTCTTAGTCTTCATCTTTGTCTTCTTCTTCTTTTTCTTCAGCGCAGGACGTACAGAATTCGTAACTCGGTTGAAACCCAAGCCCTACTTCACTTTACCACACGTAATGTTATCGACTATAAACGCTGCAATGCGCTATCCTATACCAATATCCTTGCTCGTACATATTGCTTTGGCTTGATCACCTAATATTCGATTACGATGTGACATGCTGGGAGATCTTTTATGTTTTGCTTGTGCTATGTCTTGTTCCAAACACGAATGAGTGACATCTATTATATTATATTCAAGAATGTCGCTTTCGAAAATCATTGTCGAATACGAAAATACTTCCGGTTTGACAGGCTTAGACGGTTTGAAAACTTCTACCTATGTGAGACATGTTCTCAAATCCCAAAGCAACGGACATGAGGTAATGCAAACCTTATTATTGCCTTCAGGCAAGATAATATAAATTTAAAACATATTCACGAGGCACTTTTAGGAACTTACGCGATATTTAATGAATTTCCAACTTCATGCGAAGATTTCTGGAATCATATGTAGCACAACGTTTTGGATATAGCTTATCTGTGACAGTTGGGTGATGGCTACTACTGGCGGAACTTTTAGGAGGTTTCCTTAAGATATTTTGACATGTACATACATAGAAACAATAGGGTACTTACATCATTAAACAACATTCTACGTTTTCGTGCACATCCACCTAGTCAGTCCGAGAGGGAAGGCAGAACATCATCTGTGTGTCGACTTGAAAATGCAGACGCTTGACAGTAGTATTAAATCTCATACTAGTAGATTTGAAGCACTCATCAAAAGTATCGTGGAATTCAATACTTAGTTTTGAGCTTAGTCAACAAGTAAAGTGCAAGGAATGATGCAATATGTAACGACATGACGACAAAACATAACGTCATCGAAATGCACAAGGTTATTTGGGAGAAACGACTTTTGATGAGGTTAAGGCACTGGGAAAGAGACCACTCGAAGAAGCATTTGAATCTGTTACAGAATCGTTTATTTCATTGGGTTCATTGTAGTATGTATAAACTGATGGGGCTGATAGCTGACACTTTTATGCTGAATGTCAATAACTTCAACACTGCTGTACTGACCATCTAGTAATAATGCTTTTATACAGCGTCGGTTTCTCTTTCATGTGTGCTCTGGTCATTTGTAGTATTTCACTACACATCTCCAGATCTTTTGGATGAAAATTGTACTGTCTTTGAGTGTTTTAGGAAAATGATATTCAGTACACCTGCTGTTCTTTGAAATTCCTTATCGCCTCTCTCTATTGGTTTTTTTCATTTAACCTTACAGGATGTATGTCCAACATGTATGTTTTTTCAACAATGACACCTAATGTTTTGTCTATCCTAGCATTGCTGTGACAGTGACTAGCAATAGCATCATTGTCATCACTATGTAATTTCACTGACAGTTCATCAAAAGATTCAGTAACTGATTCGGAGTTTTCTCTCAGTGTCTGCTCTCAATCCAAATGTCCTAACCTTAGTAGCTGTAACGTCTCTCGAACAGCCTTCTGTGCAGTAATGATCTTATGCTTAGTTTATGTCTTATTATACACTAAGTGGGCTGTTTCTCAGGCTGCACATTTCTCTCAACCTTTTCAGTGAAGTGATGTACTTTCAATGCCATCAATCTTTACAGCTAAGTCATCTACTTCTTTCTCAGAATGTATGTCTCTAGTTTCTTAACCCCTAGCATTTAACTTGTTGATCAGTCTTAGAAGGGCCTGGAATACGCCTGTAGCTCCTTAATTTCCATTTTCCATGTATATACAGACTCATTTTGTGTGTGTGCACACCAGTCCTCCATGGTTCAATTAATGCTAACATACTGATCACCTTTTTCATAGCACATAAAGCAACTCCTGGAAGTTCCATCTATACCTACTGTCATTCAGTTTTCTTGATTTATCAATTATGAGAAACATGTACTATGAGTGATTCCAGCAATTTGCACATTGGATGACGTGTCGGTTCCTATACGCACCTGGTAAATGTGTTTCAAAGTCAAATTGTCTTATTTGGAAGCTATAATGAGATTTGCATTGTCCCTCACCATCTGTTTCTGGGTTCCAGTAAATGTTGAGTCGAATAAAGTATGTCGACGCCCATATGAAGATCAAAACAGAAATATCGTAGAATTTGATTCTGGTTTTCCGAAGCAACATTGTCAAATACGAACACTGTGTTTGGGTTTACTTTTTCTGGCAGGAGGATTTCACTGTTTTGAGTGAATGTAATGCCTGTTGCACCATATACACTCTGTAGTATCTTTCGCAGTAGCTGGTGCTTCAGCTGAAACAGTGTTTTTGAAAATGCACATACATGCTCAAAGCAGCCTTCATCTGGGTGTGTTAATAGTGGTGCAGTGTAATGGACCTACTATTATCGCTTGTATATTATCTTGTAGGAGTATCCCATTCTTCTTCTTCTGGTCTTCTTCCACACCACCTCAGGACCAGTCACTTAAAACAAAGCCCTGATGCTTCACCCACCCTCGCGTAATACTGACTACATCAGGTTTTGTATGCAATGGGCTTTTATAAAAAAATGAACATTTATAATGATAATAATAATAATAATAAAATGTGCAGTCACTATAACGCAGTATCTAACCAACTGAGGTACAATGTCTACACCTTACATTATATAATGGCAAAGTAGTTGAATAAGAAAAACAACAAAGATTTGTAATAATATTTTTATTTGCTAACACATCAGAAATGGTATACGTTGGTAAGAATTCACTGGCTCAATTTTCACAACAGTGCAGCAATTTTCGAATAAAGGTCTCTTGTAAGTACAGACTTCTTCATGTATTCCTCTCAAACTGATGGCTGTCTGTTTAACTTCTTCTTTTGGCTACTTCTGGGGGAACTTTCAGGAGGTTTCCTTAAGATATGTTGACATGTATATACATAGAAACAATAGGGTACTTACATCATTAAACCACATTCTACGTTTTCGCTCACATCCACCTAGTCATTACGAGAGGGAAGGCAGAACATCATCAGTATGTCGACTTGAAAATGCAAAGCTTGACAGTAGCATTAAATGTCATACTAGTAGATTTGAAGCACTCACCAAAAGTACTAGGGTCATGGAATTCAATGCTTAGTCTCAAACTTTTTTGAGGTTAGCCAGCGAGTAAAGTGAAAGCGATGATGTAGTATATAACAAAAATACACTGTCTAAAATTACGTCAACGACCAAAGCAGGTAACCAGAATGTCAACGGCCACAAGGCAGGAGATACCACTGGTCAACTTCAATAACAGGGAATAAATTAAGTTAAGCTGCACAGGAAGACGGCTGGAATCTTAGCCAACTTGAAAACACACACGTAGTTGCTCACTGGAATGTCCCAAAAGCGACAACCAGGATTAAACTAAGAAATGTAAACAGCTGAGGCTCGATAGTAGGTTAAGTGAGGACTCAACTCTCATGTCCAAGATCGGTGGGCGTCGAACTTCGTAGCACTCGCAAGCAGCGCCTCACACTCCAACCATGCATGCACGCCGCCAGCGGCTCCGGCCCGACTCTGCGCGACGGGTACTTCCTTTCTGCTCCATGCCAACCGACCGAATGCGCAGGCCCGGAAACGGTGAAAGGACCAAATATATGCTGGCCGATGAGACATCCAACTGAGCGACCAACCAACGGTCGTCCCGCTCCAATTACCCTCCGTCAGACAGTTCATGTGTGTCACCAGCGGACAGCGAGCACTGGCAGTCAGCGCCTCACCGACGCTCTGACCTTTACTTCACTGCTGCTTCGTCCCGACTACGCTGGTCCGTCTCCAACTGACTTCCAGACACACGTTCACCCGGAAATACCATCGGTCTCTCCAGAGATGGTACAACAGTGCACTTATCGATACGTGGTGCTGCTGCTGCTCACGGGCAAGTAAGGCAGAAAGTTAGTGATGCTAGTAAATGGATTAAGAAAACGAGGCTGCAGTACCGTAACAGAAGATGAGAAACAATAAATGGCATGAACAAGAGCCGTGCACGGCTGAGGAAGTGAGCAGGCATACGTCGAACGGTCGGTATAGAAGGCTCTGAGTCATCTCGAGTGGGAACCATGGCCGGATGTAGATGGGAGTGGCAGTTGTATGAGAAAGTGAGAGGTCTCTAGTACTTTCAGTGTAGTAACAGCATTCCTTTATCGAAAAGCTCTCGGGATTGTGAATGCTGAGGTGAAACCCCCTCTAGAAGTTCGATGGCGAGACATCAGCGTCGAGAGAAAATAGTCCCACTTCTTCTTAACCCTTCAGGTTAAGAAAAATATGTTTTAAATGTAATCTAAAGCACGTAATTGAGGACAAGGCTTAAGAAAACGATCTCCTCTCTTAGATGCTATTTTCTTTCATTAGTTTACAAACTGAGTATCGACGTGATTACTCATCACACGGGGTTAGGTATAAAGTGGTGGGGAGCACTAGTTTTGGTGTTGGTGTTTTTGTTCTGGAGAGTCGCTCTGGGTCCTTCAGGATGGAAAGACCAATGTCTGACCTCTCTGATGAAATGCTAACTTTATCTGATCAGTAAGTACTTTTACGCTACAAAAGGGTTTCCAGGAACTGTTCCGAGTACGTGGAACAGCAGTTGACTAGCGACAGGTTATTCCGCAATTTAATATGCCAGTAAAAGCATATGCGAGGCAGTGATTTTGATTGTGTGATACGAAGTCTCACTGGAAATGTGATGAAGTTTAGAACAATTGTAGAACTGCATATCGTAATCAAGATGCAGTCTCATCGTCATGGGTAGATGATTTCCTGCAAGGCTCAGCTCTGGTGTGAATTCCCGATAAGTTTTCAAGGTTTTACTGTACGCAAGATGGCCATAGAGTCGAGTGCAGTTAATTGAATTCATTGTGTAATGTGATAATGTTCATGCGAACGAGTGTTTGTTGTAGTTGCATCATTGGAAATCTCGCGTGGGAAAATTAATTTTTTAACTCTCAGTGAAACTGGTATCTAAATTATATGTACATAAAGAAAAGACAGATTGTTCTAGAAGGGGCTAACGTATACTGAATTGTTCTGAACGACAGAGCCTCATTCATTATGAAGATAATTTATGAACATAAATGGGAGATGTGTTATCATAAGGCGTATAAGGGAAGACGTTAGCCTGATACTCTGTCATTTGTGTGTTCTCGGATTAACTACAGGTGCCAAACATTACTGTAATAGTAATCCCTTGCAGCTGCAACATCGGCATTATTGAAGGACACTGCGCCTCTGTATTATGTTTTATCACGGTAGGCCTGTGTTAATATTTGCTGAAACACCCTTTTTCATTACAATATTACTTGGTTGATTTGTTGCTTCCCTAGATTACTTACAATGAGTAGCATCGAAATCAGGAGAGCAGGACTATCTTTGAGAGCCAAATATCTTCGAGAAATATAAAGGTCGTGGTCTGTGGTGTTTACGAGACGTAACAAACATTAGGTGGACGTTGGCCCGCTGTGCGCCCGATTTATTACAGTCTATGTGGCACCAAGGCTCTCAAGTGACTAACCACTGGACCGGTATATTAATAATAGTACCCGACTCATGTTATATCACAATCCAGCATTCGGTTTAGTCATAATGGTAGTCAGGTGGATTGAATCTCAGACTAATAAACTGTTCCACCGACCCTTCTAACGTCCAAGCGGGAGAGATAGCACAGGTGCTGATATGCATAAATGAGATATGTATTGCCTTCGCGGCTGTGCGTGTGTTCCGCCGCTTTCAGTGCTTTGAAGGACAAATAAACTATCAAAAGACACTACTAAATAACGCATCATTCAACTTCATTCAGGAAAATAGTTTTATGAGGAAAATTAGAAGCTTCAATACATAGTTTTATTCCTAGACCACCTGCTGTTTTACAAGACAGGAGGCGAAGCATTGACTTCTTCCAAATAATAGCACTATAGTTCTTAAGTGTGATGTATCACAGGCAACAGTTCACGAGAACCCCCCCCCCCCCCCCCCACACACACACAAAAAAATCCCCTTTTATTGATAACAATTTGTTCCTTTTATTCTTCATGCAATAAAAGGATGTTTATACACATTTCTTTACTATAAAAGGGAGGGATTTATAAATAGACCAGTGAAGATAACTCCCTAATTTGTTCACTGTTTGTACACACAGCCAGATCTCATGTGCTCAATTGACGAAGCACTTGTGTCGAGCTGGGAGGACCTTAGCAAATGCATTTCCAGCGAGCAACAATCAGAGGACTGTATTCACAGGCGCCTTCATTAAGACTGGGGTGGTATGATAACTGGAGAGCTTTTCTGATTACCCAGCAGAGATGCATAAGCAGGAATCTTGTTCAGTAAATGCCTGCACTGCAGCTGAAATGAAGATGCAATACCTGAGGGGGCTTTCTGAGACAGTGGGCTGTATTTTCAGGAACTGCATACCATTTTTGAAATCACTACCAAATCTTCCTTTCCTACCATGCAAGAATTAACAGTGAACACATCGAGAGTGGAAAGATATGTTGGTGATAGTTCATTCGGCTTACCCAGCAATCAACAGATGCGTATGTGCAGGGAACGCAGCTCTGACAATTCGTTTGTACAGCAACTGTCCCCATCATCACCACCTTGTTCTTAAGATGGAAAATTACTGCTCGCAGTGTATGGTTTTACTGATATACCAAAACAAAAATTTTTTTCTACAGAATTGTCTTATTACCCATCAACTGCATCCTGCAGTTAGTAGCTCTAATGCTTTAATAATGATGATTTTATATGCATGGAGGGGAATAGAGGATCAGAGCAATGTGCTGCAATACCTGTTGGTAAAACACTTACCCATCTCTCTAATTATTACGAGGGCTATTCGGAAAGTAAGCTCCGATCGGTTGCGAAATGGAAACCACTGTGAAAATCCGATGTGTTGGGCATGGTCTTTAGTACGTCCGTCGATCGGGTCACGTCGCTCTTTACAGTTCTGAGCGCATAGTGAGCACGGGAAGATTCCTAGAAAATAGTGTCTCACGCCAAGTATGAAGGCCTGGTGAGAAATTTCACCTGAAGCTATTTAGTGCACATAACACAACTGTCATGCGTTTGCTTCTTCAAAACAATTCGCATCCTCACTCTGGAGGGGCAATGAGGAAGCTCCTGCAGCACTTTCGATGGGACGTGTTTGATCATCCACAAGCCCGTAATTGTCTCCCTCTGAGTTTCATCTCTGCTCACATGAACCGCTGGCTATGAAGGCAACATTTTGGCACAGACAACGAGCTGTAGGCCAACGTAGAGAAATGGCGGAAAGCACAATCGGCTGCCTTCTATGACGAGGGTAATGGAAAGTTGGTACAGCGCTACGACGAATGTCTAACACGGACTAACGACTACGTAGATAAGTAGCTGGTAGTTGTAGCTAATTGTTGCAAGCAAAACAGTTTTGATTTTCACAGCGGTTTTCATTTCGCCACTGGTTGGAACTTATTTTCCGAATACCCCTTTTCGAGGGCTGCCTAGAAAGTAACGCAGCGCATTTTTTTCTCAGCCTAAAACAATGCTACAAATGAGAAACGTTACGTATGTATTATATGAAGTCTCCTGAGTGAGCGCGCTAAGTTTCTGTCACTTCCGATAGCGTAGCTGCAGGACAGTTTCAAAATGGCGTCTGTAGGTGATGTACGTTACAAGCAACTTGTTGTCCTTGAATTTCTCACTGCAGAGAAGGAATCTGTGGGCAATATTCACAAACGCTTGTGCAAAGTCTGGAGAATCCGCTGTCGACAGAAGTACAGTTAGTCACTGGGCACAGAGGGTGAGGTCTCAGAATATGATTCGGCAGAGCTCCACGATTTGCAACGGTCGGGGACACCATCCATGGCTGTCACACCTGACAGCCCTGACCTAGGTCCATTTGACCTACACTTTTTAGGGCCATTAAAGGATGCCATTCGTGGAAGACATTTTGAGGACGATGAGGAAGTGATTCACACAGTGAAGCACTGGCTCTGCCACCAGGACAAGGATTGCCACCGACAGGGCATACATGCCCTTGTTTCGCGCTGGAGGAAGGCCATAGAATGCGAAGGAGATTACGTGGAAAAATAGGGTGTATAGATAAAACACCATTCTTTCGCGTGTGTAATTCTCATTATGTTCAATAAAGAATTGTTGAAGAAAAAGGATACAGTGTATCACTTTCTGGGCGACCCTTGTATTATATGCATTCCAAACACAGCAAGACATAATAATTTGTTTTGGATCCCAAATATCCTCGCCTTGTGACAATGAGATGAATATTAATGCTTACCTGGAAAGCAAAGATGTGATGTACCAGCTCTCTAGCGATTCGGTGATCTTCAGTCAACATATGAGACATACAACACGTTCTGATAAGACGGAAAAAATCAATTCAATATCGTATCGAATATTTAATTTAACGTGGGAGAGGGCCATACACACAGTGTAATAATAATGTTGTCTTCAGTCCTGAGATTGGTTTGATGCAGCTCTCCATGCTACTCTATCCTGTGCAAGCTTCTTCATCTCCCAGTACCTACTGCAACCTACATCCTTCTGAATCTGTAATAATAATATGGAGTCATAATAATGTACCTCTAAAAAATAATTATAATTCCTACAGAAAGTCTCTTACTGTAGCTAAAAATGTCTGTGTCACACAACAGAGGTTCACATTTAATACAAACAAAGACCTCTGAAAAATAGTTTCACGACGGAACATTAAAAATTAGTAGCTGCAACATATTCAGAGGATGAACATTACTACCACTTCATCTTAGAAGCATGTTTTACACAATGTGAGTGATGCTGGAAGCTCTCACAATCACTTGGCGGTCTGATGCTGCTTTCAGAAGAAAATATGGTGGTTTAACATTGGCCATACGCCTTGCAGTAATTTTCGCATCTCTGTTCTGACAAATATTATCCACAAAATCGTTGCCCTTTACAGCTTTTACGTACAGGCTATTGAAAAGCCAAACAGCATGTTCGACCCGTGGGTTGTTTGTTTCTTTCAAGCATTTTAACTTCCCATCACAGCGGAAGCATGCAGTTTGGTCCCCTTCGCCAATATAGAAGACTGCAGCCTCACTTACTTCCACAGGACACTGCTTAATAGCTAACAGCCAACTCTCAAAAGGAAGCTAACCTTGCATCAAGTGTTCTGTATTTTGTGTGGACTAACCAAATGCCTCACGCATCACATTGAACTATAGTGCATTACTGATTCAGGGGTGAATTGTGGCGCTATATCGCCATTCTAGATGTACTATCTCTACAGAGACAATCGCTTTGTGATAACTCACGAGTCACAATAATCTTTTACAATAAATAGTACAACTAGCTCTGTCAGCAACTTTTTATGCTGTTATATCAATCCCCTGAGTTACCCGTCTCGAGAAGAAGATGCTGAGCGTTGTACACTCTTTCCTCAGTTAGTGTATAAACGAGACAAATTTTAAATTTTAGAATGAGATACTAAAATTCCTTAAAGGGCTGAAAAGTGGAAACGCATGTGGTACACAAAATTTGCAAACCAAACTCATAACAGAATCACCGCCTTACTGACACAAAACGCCAGTAAGCAGTAATAATAATTTGTAGACAGCTAACATGCACCTGCCCCATCCCAAAAAAATTCACTACAATGATTTTAAGCATAAGATGTATCACTCCTCTCCCTTGAACAACTTTTAGAGCCTAAGGATATTTGAAAGGGCACGGCCGATTTCCTTCCCAATCCTTCCCTAACCCGAGCTTGCGCTCCGTCTCTAATGACCTCGTTGTCGACGGGACGTTAAACACTAACCACCACCACCACCACCTAAGGATATTGCCTACTTGGCATCTTCAATAAAGCTGTAATTTCAGTCCATATATTCCAAAGGATGTCATGAACTCCTTTCTCAAACTAAACTTATCAGCTTCTCACAGTCCATGTTCTGTGTATGAGAATGTCAACCAATTTGACCGAAGAAAACAAAATGAGTGTAATTCACATGAAGCTGTAGATTCGGATGATGAGTTCAGCTGCATTATAATCCTGCATGCAGTGATGTGCTCAACCATCTTTGGTCGAAGTCAGGATCTTCGAATACCAGCACCACTGTATTGTTCTATTCCTGCATAACTCCTCTTACAAGCTTCAGGTATGTGTTCGACATATATCGCCTATGCTGCTCATGAAGAACTGGGGTAATAATTTTAGAGACAATGTGTATATGTACAATTACATCTACATTTATACTCCACAAGCCACCCAACGGTGTGTGGCGGAGGGCACTTTACGTGCCACTGTCATTACCTCCCTTTTCTGTTCCAGTCGCGTATGGTTCGCGGGAAGAACGACTGTCTGAAAGCCTCCGTGCGCGCTCGAATCTCTCTAATTTTACATTCGTGACCTCCTCGGGAGGTATAAGTAGGAGGAAGCAATATATTCGATAACTCATCCAGGAACGCGCCCTCTCGAAACCTGGCGAGCAAGCTACACCGCGATGCAGAGCGCCTCTCTTGCAGAGTCTGCCACTTGAGTTTATTAAACATCTCCGTAACGCTATCACGGTTACCAAATAACCCTGTGACGAAACACGCCGCTCTTCTTTGGATCTTCTCTGTCTCCTCCGTCAGCCCGATCTGGTACGGATCCCACACTGATGAGCAATACTCAAGTATAGGTCGAACGAGTGTTTTGTAAGCCACCTCCTTTGTTGATGGACTACATTTTCTAAGGACTCTCCCAATGAATCTCAACCTGCTACCCGCCTTACCAACAATTAATTTTGTATGATCATTCCACTTCAAATCGTTCCGCACGCATACTCCCAGATATTTTACAGAAGTAGCTGCTACCAGTGTTTGTTCCGCTATCATATAATCATACAATAAAGGATCCTTCTTTCTATGTATTCGCAATACATTATATTTGTCTATCTTAAGGGTCAGTTGCCATTCCCTGCACCAAGTGCCTATCCGCTGCAGATCTTCCTGCATATCGCTACAATTTTCTAATGCTGCAACTTCTCTGTATACTACAGCATCATCCGCGAGAAGCCGCATGGAACTTCCGACACTATCTGCTATGTAATTTATATATATTGTGAAAAGCAATGGTCCCATAACACTCCCCTGTGGCACGTCAGAGGTTACTTTAACGTCTGTAGACGTCTCTCCATTGATAACAACATGCTGTGTTCTGTTTGCTAAAAACTCTTCAATCCAGCCACACAGCTGGTCTGATATTCCGTAAGCTCTTACTTTGTTTATCAGGCGACAGTGCGGAACTGTATCCAACGCCTTCTGGAAGTCAAGGAAAATAGCATCTACTTGGGAGCCTGTATCTAATATTTTCTGGGTCTCATGAACAAATAAAGCGAGTTGGGTCTCACACGATCGCTGTTTCCGGAATCCATGTTGATTTCTACAGAGTAGATTCTGGGTTTCCAAAAACGACATGATACTCGAGCAAAAAACATGTTCTAAAATTCTACAACAGATCGACGTCAGAGATATAGGTCTATAGTTTTGCGCATCTACTCGACGACCCTTCTTGAAGACTGGGACTATCTGTGCTCTTTTCCAATCATTTGGAACCTTCTGTTCCTCTAGAGACTCGCGGTACGCGGCTGTTAGAAGGAGGGCAAGTTCTTTCGCGTACTCTGTGCAGAATCGAATTGGTATCCCGTCAGGTCCAGTGGACTTTCTCTGTTGAGTGATTCCAGTTGCTTTTCTATTCCTTGGACACTTATTTCGATGTCAGCCATTTTTTCGTTTGTGCGAGGATTTAGAGAAGGAACTGCAGTGCGGTCTTCCTCTGTGAAACAGCTTTGGAAAAAAGTGTTTACTATTTCAGCTTTAAGCGTGTCATCCTCTGGTGCGTGTCATCCACCTGGCGTCAGAAGTGAGTGCAGTCAATAGCTGCTTACAACCAGGAAGCTATGCGAGCCTGTCTGTGTACTGAAAAACTCCAATCATTCCATATATAAAGTGATGTACACACACCAATCGTAAAATATACTTTCTGTTCCTGTACGTTCGATCGTTTGGGTTTATCAGTAGACGATATCCTGCATTTATTCATTTAGATTTAGGGCATCCACTGCTTTGGCGAGTAGTTACACAACACACATAAGATATACACTGCGTTTCAAGTTCTAAGAGCCACCATGCGACACAACGTCTGCGATGTGCACACACCAAGGTCAGTGCAGCATCTCGATGTTGGTTGAATGTCAAAGACATGATAAGCCAGCTCAGCTCACCATGGAATACAATCCACATCCCAGGACTGGTAAAGCTTCGATAAGTTTTATGTAACACTTACGGCAGAATACTATTTGTGATCTGGTAGTTGGTATAATTATAGGATTGACTGTTTGGTACCTAATGTCACACATTGTCTAATCAAAAGCCCCTATTGTATGAACATATACCACACATTATTGTGAGTGTAAATTAATGACATTCTTTGTATAGCCGCCTGAACCAAACTGAAGAGAGCTGAAATTTATGGTATAGCTAGCTAAAAGAAGAGATCGCCGCTTCAGTATTGGATGATAAAGACTGTGGAAGGGATATGTTAGGTTTCTAATGGAGACCTGCACAGGATGGAGCAGCGTGGATTGCGCCTTAGGAGCTCTAGACAAAGTACATGAATGACAAAGTAAAGTTAGAAAAGTTAGATGTGATGCCACAGGAAAAGTGGCTGGTATTGGAATGTCACATGCATACCACATAATAAACGATTTTCTTGTTGGAATATTCACAATATGTAAAGGATATCAGTGATAAAATTCGCAAATGAATGTGGATTGAAAGTAAATCGGAAGCATGGAGGGAACTAATATGAATGCACATTTGGAGCACAGCATGGAATATGGAATGAAATTATTGAAGCTAACCGCAGCTACCCTCCAGCATTTATTGTCGGAGATTCAACACCTGATATGATGATGCTATCTAGTCCAAACATGGTATCACCTCCTCATGAAGTGACTGCAACTCCTCACTGTCATTGTCAGAAGTCATTTGAGGAGTATCTACCATCAGAGTATCGATAAGATTTCCAACGGCGGTGATTGCCATATTGCAGAAAGCACTGACTCTCTTGTAAAAAGAGAAACAAGCTGCATCAGGTGCTACGAACACTGAGTGTGAAAGTTTACATGGCGAAAGAACGAATATTTTTGCCTCAGTGTAGAATCTAGACTGTTATGAATCGCTTTGTATATTCCTTATTTCACAGTTGATTTGAATGTGGGTAGTGAGGAATTCTCTCCATTAGTATTTCCAGAAGCATTTGAAAATGCATTGACAAAGCAGCCACGGGAATCAGTAGACGGTAGCAGTCTCCCATCACCTAGAACGTGATTTCTTAATTATTCTGAAATCTAATTTTGTTTTATACCACAAGATCAACTATTGTTGATGAAGATATCACACCACCCCCTCCTCCTCTGCATAGGGAGTGTCCAAGAGAGTGAACGTCTTTGATTGATTTCTCATCCTCCCACTAACTCATATGTACACATCTAATGCTTCACCTTCATATATGTTATAGTTTAAATGTCGAATTCAGGTGTTGGTGAGTCACAGAAAGATGGAGCCACTTACGATGATAACAGACCTCATCCATCCATGAGTGTCATTGATTCATTTCTCACCTTCCACCAACTTATATGCAGACAATCTTATGCTTCTTTTCATATGTGTTACATTTGAAAAGTTAGGTTGCGCGAGGGAGGGGGTTTGGGGTAGAGGAACCACAACTGCAATACGGAGCTCATGATAACCTCTCTTGTACACACTGTGGTTACTGATTTCCATTGTAATATTGTGTGTGTGTGTGTGTGTGTGTGTGTGTGTGTGTGTGTGTGCGGCTCTTAAGTGTTATCTCAGTGTGTTACAGGTTATCTTATAGAGACGATCAAGCTACCACCTACCAAAATGTATGTGGATTAGGGACGGAATGCAAAAGAAAAATTATTGCCTCTCCAGGATGATCTCAGAAGTTTATGTATATGCATTCATAAAAGATTAGTGTAAACGTGTCTGCAGCATCGGCACAGTGCAACAAATCACTGATGTAAGTGCCTACTGATAAACCGCCATTTCCTAACATGTACATCACGTAGGTAGCACCCTCAAATCGTGTCAAGGCTGTGGCAGGCAATGTCCTACTGTTTTTCTTCTACCTTTCCACTTACATTCACATGTACTAGAGGGTGGCGAGCTTTTTTTCCAAATGTTGTTTCTTTGTATTTGTAGATCCGACCAAGATAAATAAAAAAGTTTGTTGTTTCTCCATCTGAATAATTGTTTGTTATTTTTGTCCCCAGCACAAGAGTAATTTTTTTCAGTGTAATGATTGAGACCGATTCACAGGAAGGCAAAAACGTATAGGGGTTACTGGAGTCTCTCAAGCTAATACAGACAATAGACATTCCAACTAAAGCAGCACCTCAATTATAGGTAATACCTTTCATGAATTGTTCTCTAGTTGATTAGTAGAATGTGTATGAAAATTCTTTTCAGATTATTGTAGTACTGAAAATGAATTAAAGTGCACTCGAATCTCGAGGGATGGACTTGGTAAGAAGTGCATATAATACATTCCAACCAACCTTTATCATTTTCTTCGATAGATCAGACTCACTAAAAACCTGTAGTTACATACACTGGTGAGCGAAAACATTACGAGAACCTCCTTAATAACTTGGTTGTCCGTCTTTCGAACGAAAAATATCACTTATTCTGCATATCAGCGGTACGACAGTTTGTTGGTAGGTTAGTGGAGGTATATGGCATTAGATGTCCATGCACAGGTCATGTGATTTGCGTAAATAACAGGTCGCTGACTTGCGTTCACGATGATGGCGCCTGATAGCGACTCACGTGGGTTCTACACGATTTACATCAGGTGAATTTCATCCCAGAGACTTCAACTTGAGTTCACTATAGTGTTCCTCAAACCAATGTTGCATGGTCTGGCTCCGAGACACAGTTATACTGCTGAAAGAAGACATCGCCATTGAGGAAGTCATCAAGCACGAAGGCACGCAGGTTCTTCGCAGCTGTCAGCGTGTCTTCGATTACTACTCCAGGTCCCATGAAATCGCATGATAATGTCTCCTATATCATAATACTGCTCCCTGCTGCACGTTTAGACCTACCGTTCACCTCGATGACGGCATTTATGGAGACGACCATCGACCTAGTGCAGCAAAAATGTTATTTACTTGAAGAGCCAACACGTTTCCATTGATCGACAGTTAAATCCCGATGGTCCTCTGCCTACTACGATCAGAATTGACGATATTGTTGGGTTTACATGTGGACATGTAGGGGTGGTCTCTGTGGAGCTCCATGTTTGACAATGTACGATGAACAGTGTGCTCTGCACCACTTGTGTGTGCATCAACATTGTGCTCTTTTGGCCCGAATGGCACAGATCACCATCTATCCTACTTTACAGAGCAGAGAAGCCTCCGAACCCGCGTTCTATGAAGAGTCATAGATTTCCAACCATTTAGCGCCTAATGGTAGTTTCACTGTCCTTCATCTTCTTTCTGTAGATGCTCAAGACAGTAGCACATGAACATTGGAGAGCTTCGCCCTTTTCGAGATACACGTTCACAGTATCTGTGAAATAATAATCTGCCCTTTGTCAAAGTCGATTATCCCAATGGATTTACCCATCTGCAAAACATATCTTCCCTAGTATTGTGCCCCATTCTTGTCTACTCTACTTACAGGCCCACAATGGTATAAGGTGGGATCCAACATTGTAGTGGGCAGTGGCTGTTATGTTTTGGCTTACCTGTGCATATAGCACTAATAATCACCTAGTTCAGTACAACGGGATTACACCTACGAGAATACATATGACATCATGATCGTATGACTAACTAAGTCATCATCCTGAATCTTTAGAATATGTAATAATGTACTGGAGTTCAACGTGTGCCGTGTGGCAGGGGTCTGTTTTCAGCTACTGTAAGATATTTCTTTGTAAGAATTACTGTTAGTTCATTGCACTCATATCTCAAAGAAGAAATTTGCTAGGAAGTCTGCACACTATATTCCAATCAACTTTTATCTTTTTCTTCGATAGTTCAAACACACTAAAAAGTGCATGTAGATATATAACACTAATAATCATATAGTGCAACAGTGCAATCCAGTTGCATTACAACTACAAGAATACATATTATGTCATGACATGTGACTAGTTGTGTTATCATAGTGGCTCTTTAGAGTGTGCTGTGTAGCAAAGACCTGTTTCAGATACAGTAAAAGTTGTTTTTTTTTTCTTTTTGTAACAACTACTGTTAGTTCAGTATAGATATTGCAGAAGGAGAGATATATCATTTCCCATGGAAACACAATAACATCTATAATGGAATCAAACATATATATATACTCACTTCCCTTCTGTGAAAATCGTATCCTACATGGAATACTTTATTAAATAGTTTTCTTATGCATTCTAAATGTAACCTCACCCATGACTTAGCATGAAATCATTCAGCTCGATGCCAATACATGAGTCTGGAGAATGTGAGAATGGGTTAGTACCACTGAGGAGGAGACAGTGTTTCTATGGGATAAAGGAGCAACGCCCATTGAGACATCACATAGACGATACCACTTGTCTTGATAGTATTGCTTCATCGTCACTATATTCTGGATTTTTGAATTTTAATTTATGCATGGTGCGGTCATCATTGCAAACTCAGCCAGTGGCATATAGCGCAAGTGCAATGTGAAAGTCCCACCATCAGCTGGATAAGTTTTACATAATAGCACACGCCAAAGAAAATTTTTTTGAAAAACTTTTTTTTTACTTTGATAGCTGATCTTTATAAATTATTTTGAGCTGAATCCAAACTTAGCCTTAGTTATTTGTATCAACCATAGTTTTGGAGCAATATGCTTTTTATTATATAGTATAAAAATCCTATGCTGTAAGGTGAATGGGGAAATTGATGAAACACTTTGTTACACTATAATCAGGATTTGTATTTACAGTAAGCTACTTAAAACAATGACATGTGTTAATAGAGGTTTCACTTGTCAGCTGGAATTGGTTTGTATTTTCTTTGTCTTTTTTCATTGAAGCTTCTTGTATAGCTTTTTCTATGACGAGTCACTTGCTGAATTTCTTGGTGAAGTGGCCAACAGTAGTCCCCCATAACGTCGGTGTTCCAGCGGCCTTGGTAACGTTTTGCCATTACTTTAATGTCCTGGTGAAAACGCTCTCCTTGCTCCTCACTAACATCTCCCACATTGTCTGGGAAATAATCAAGGTAACTGTTCAAAAAGTGAACTTTCAGGCTCATTAAACATCCTAAAGTTATAAACTTCTTTAACGTTGGAGCTATAATAGAAACATTTTCTGGGTCTTTTTCGTATCCTAAGAACTTTGTAACGACTTGATTGAATGATACCCATGCTTATGTCTCATTTACGGTCATTGTGGATTCGAAGTTAACATCAAAAATCAATTTTCTAATGTCAGGTCCGACAAAGACACCTTCTTTTAGTTTAGCTCTTGTAATGTCAGGTACAACAAAGACACCTTCTTTTAGTTTAGCTTCTGAAAAGTGTGGAAACTTTTGGCTCTGAGCACTATGGGACTTATCATCTGTGGTCATCAGTGCCCTAGAACTTAGAACTACTTAAACCTAACTAACCTAAGGACATCACACACATCCATGCCCGAGGCAGGATTCGAACCTGTGACCGTAGTGGTCACGCGGTTCCAGACTGAAGCGCCTAGAACAGCACGGCCACACCAGCCGGCTGAGACTTTTGGCATAGACACTTAAAACACGGTCCATCTGTAGGCAAAGCCTTATACAAACTGTTTCATTAGGCCTAACTTTATATGTACAGGTGGTAGGGGTACGTTTCTTGATCTACAAGGTTTTTTCGTAGAATGTTCTTCTCACCAAGTTTTAAAGACTCCCTCACAGGCCGGTTCTTTCTGCACCAGTGTTGATCCCTAGCCCTACTGTCCCATTCACACAAGAAACATGGAAATTTGGTAGAGCCACCTAGCTGCCCAGGGAGCATGTAAGTTACTTTTAGATCGCCACATATCATCCAACCATGAGCAGAATAGCCTATTTTATTTAGCACTATTTCTAGGTTTTCATAGCTTTCTTTCATATGTACAGAATGTCCAACAGGTATAGATGCATACATGTTACCATTGCATAATAAAACAGCCTTTAAACGAGTTTTGGACGAATCAGTAAACAGCCTCCATTCTTCCACTTTGTATTCAATACCAAACTCATTTATCAGACCAGGAATGTCTGAGCAGTACAGTAAATAACCTTCTTGTGGAAAAACTTGGAAAATTGCTGCTCTCTCATTATATACATATATATGCTGGTTTCAACTGCCAACAAGTTCTTTTCTTTTAATTTAGAGCAAAGCAATTCAGCTTTTTCTTTCATTAGGCCCAAATCACTAACCAAATAATTAAACTCGGTCTGAGTAAACAATTAGGGCTCTAGACTTTCCGTATTGCGATGGAGTTCATCATCATCTGGTTCATGTAAATAAGAATGTATATCAGAAAATACTTCTGTTGGAATAGAATTTAAATCATCTGGTGGTTCAGGAACTGGTAAATCTTCAACATGCCCTACTGGTCAGATGGCGGACAGAAGGTTAGGGTAGCTTATTACCTTCTTGTTTTTCGAATATGACCAGTAATATCAACACTGCAAAAGTAGCAATCATTGGAATGATTTCTTGGCTCTCTCCATATCATAGGAACAGCATATCTAAAGGGTTGATTGGTTCTTATTGAATGAGTATAAAATGGGGGCAGAAGGGGGCTCTGTTCACATTCGATGACGTCCTTCTCTCTCTCCCATCCCCTCCCCTCCCCTCCCAGCCCCCCCCCCCCCCCTTGGGTGACCTTGCCATGTACCAATAAGACTTTTAATATGACTTGCAAAGCTTCAATACAACGCTGATCAAAAGCTACTGATGGATGCTAAATCAGCGATCTGGTTCATTCTCCCACTACTCCTGTACTATGACATTCTCACAAATGAAGTCTAGTATTTTGGAGCATTTGAATAGGTGTTGAAAACACAAACATGGATGGGTTTTACCCATCATAGCGCTTATAAATGGACTGATATCCTCCCAAAGATGATTGACCCATATAGTTCGACTATGCATTGGACAGTATAGCTGAATCGAATTGATGTTCATGATAATGAACTTCTAAATACGATTTTCAGTTATATTAAAATGATAAACCTGTGAAAACTAAATTTTATTGAAGATGATTCAATACGTATTTCTAAATAGAATACAGCATTTGACAAATTGTATCTACCGAAAAGGCCAGTTTATAGTTTTGAATTGTCGTGAAGAAACCTAAGAACCTCCATCTTAATGGACAGCAGCAGGGGTGGAATTGCTGGTGGTTCTTACATGGAAGAATTACAGAGGAGCAGTTAACTGAACGTGTTTCTCACATATGTCATAAGGTGACAGAGGAATAAGGCTCTTTTTAAATGGTAGGATTCACTTAATGGAACAAAATTTGAGTAGATCCTGAAGATTTGCTATATAACTCGTACAAGGAGCGTGGTTCCTCAGACCATGCGAAAATTTTCGCAATCACTCTCCTAGGTACTAACAGCAAGATACACTGCATACCTGCTATAAATCGTCAACACTCTAATGTTCTGTTGACTATTGCATTATCACTTTCTTTGTTTGGTTCCAGAATGAATTTTTCACTCTGCAGTGGAGTTTGTGCAGATATAAAATTTCTGGCAGTTTAAAACTATGTGCTAAACCGAGACTCAGAATATCTGCTTAAACCACAAGCTGTTGACAATGTTGGAGGGAAAAACAAGGTACATAATACATTATCGTACTCTCCAGCAACATATCAAATGGGGATTGAAAACTCCTCGAGGCACTGTCCCTACCTGAAGGAACAGATTGATTGAAATACCAAGAAGAGGGTTTCCACGAGAAATATTTTTACAAACTTATGAATAATTCAAATTTCGGCGAAACTAGGAGACTCTTAGAGACCACCGAAAATACGCTTAGTTACCCACTGGAAAAGTCGTTATTGTGTGGGAGATTATAATCCCATGCCAAATTCTAATGGGCCAAAATCTTTAATGCAAAATCCCTTATTCCAGATACAGCTAAGATTTTGATTGATATCCAGGAAACATGATTACTTGCATATTAGACCTCTCTAAACTCCACATCTCTTTTATGAGTTTGCAAAAACTAATTTTGCAAGTATGACGTTAGTTTATATGGATACAGATAGCTTCATGTATTGGGTGAAGGATTGCAATCTGTATGAAATAATAAGGGGTGAACCTGAAGCTTACAGAATATGTATTTATGCATCTAGTAATCCTTATACCATGAAATGGGCTACCAGTAAGGTTATCAGCTTGGTGGAAGATGAAACGAGTGGGTTGACCTTTGTGGATTTTGTATGTCTCTACTCAAAAATGTACACATACTGTAGAAACACAGGTGCTACTCTTAAGCATGCTAACAGTATGCAGTGGATGGCTTCAATGGCATACACAGTTAAAGACATTTGAAGTACCTGCACATTGGTGTTGGCAGTACTCCAACTCTCTCTCTCTGTGTATGGTGTGCCAAGTCAGTACTCTGTCATGAGGACTTGAAGTGTATACTGAATGGCAACTGAGAACTGGTTTCGTGGGACGTAACAAGGAGTGGATAATTTGTGCTGACTGGATTGGAAGCCTATCTTACACATGCCATTGATTTGAGTGATAGACTGTATACATGTATATATGCAAGTGTTGTATATATGATGAAACAGGTTCATATTTGTGAAACAGTGTGACCCATTTATCATAGTATGTATATAGAATATAATAAAGGCAGGCCAAGGCAACATGTCAACACTCCATAGAGCACATTGGGTAACAAGTGTAGTATATGGATGAACATATGTGAGAGTACATGTGCATGTGGTTGCATACTTTGTATCTTTTTCATTTTACTGCACACAGTATGTGAGGGAACTATATTTTTTTCACAGAATGTGTGTGACTGCATACTATGTACGCTGGTTAGAGTGCATACTATGTGTATGGTATATGTTGTCCGCATGCTAGCTTAAGTTTCACTGCTACTGACCGTACACACACACACACACACACACACACACACACACACACACACACACACACACACACACATATATATATATATATATATATATATATATATATATATATATATATAGTGGAAGAAAATGAATGACTGAAGTATAACAAGCTAGACTTTTTGGTCCATTTTTTTCTTTTCTTGAAAATAAATGTAACATTCGAGACAATATACTTTTTTAAAAAAATTATATTTTCTTAATGATAATATGTATTTGAATACAAGTTGGATTATTTCATACACAGACAAAAAAAAGGGAGAAAAAGCCATATATACAATTATTACAATAACGATTTAACATTATATATATATATATATATATATATATATATATATATATATATATTGTAATTATTGTATATATGGATTTTTCTCCCTTTTTTGTCTGTGTATGAAATAATCCAACTTGTATTCAAATACATATTATCATTCAGAAAATATAATTTTTTTAAGAAGTATATTATCTCGAATGTTACATTTATTTTCAAGAAAAGAAAAAAATGGAGCAAAAAGTCTAGCTTGTTATACTTCAGTCATTCATTTTCTTCCACTGTACCCTCTCTCTCTCTCTCTCACACACACACAGAAAGAGAGAGAGAGAGAGAGAGAGAGAGAGAGAGAGAGAGAGAGAGAGAAAAGCAACAGCAAAAAATAACTAATGTAGAGTAATGAAATTTTGGGAATAGATTTGTGTAGGAAACATATGTAAGTAATTAACACTACAAGACCACAGGTTAATTTAAGTGTGAGATAAGCTGTTACAAATTTGAAATGCTGGTACATTAACAGCTGCTGTACAACCAGACTGTTGAATGCAAGCATGCGAATGTGCATGCATTGTGTCGTAAAGGTGCCGGAAGTCAGATTGTGGGATGGAATTCCATGCCTGTTACACTTGGTCAATCAATACAGGAATGATTAATGCTGTTTGTGGATAACTCACATGTTGTCGCTCGATGATGTCCCCTGTCCTCATCTGTAGACAGATCTGAAGATCAGGCAGGCCAAGGCAACATGTCGACACTCCATAGAGCATGTTGCGTAACAACTGTGGTATGTGAATGAGCGTTATATTGTTGGAAAACACCCCTAGAATGCTGTTCATGAATGTCGGCACAAGAGGTCGAATCACGACTGACATACAAATGTGCAGTCAGGATGCATGGGATAACCACAAGAGTGCTCCTGCTGTCATACAAAGTCACACGCTGGATCATAACTCCACGTGTATGTCCTGTGTGTCTTGCATGCAGATATGTTGGTTTCTAGGCCTTCAACTGACCTCCTTCTAATCAACACACAGTGCCATCCTGACCTCCAATGAGCTCTCAATTGACACCACTGAAATTGCAAATTGCGATGGTTTGAGGTCAGTATAAACGGAAATGCCATGTGGCTAGGGCCTCCTGTCAGATAGACCGGTCGCCTGGTGCAGGTCTTTCGAGTTGACGCCACTTCGGTGACTTGCGAGTCGATGGGAATGAAATGATGATGATAAGGACAACACAACACCCAGTTCCTGAGCAGAGTCTCCAACCCAGCCGGGAATCGAACCTGGGCAGTTAGATATGACAGTCCGTTTTGCTGGCCACTCAGCTACTGTGGGTGGACTTGAGGTCAGTGGTATGCACGCTATGGGGAGTCTGACTCAGAGTGGTTCTTGAAGTAATCAACAGTTCATTATGTCACTGTGGTACCAACTAGTGCCGAAACTGCTGCTGCGGTGGTCTTCTCTCTTGGTAGTGCCATATGCCTGTCCAAAGCCCAGTCTTCTTGCGACTGTACACTGTTGTGATCACCGTTTCCAGCAGTCAAGTACAGTGGCTAGATTCCTGTCAAGTCTTTCTGTAATATCACAGAAGGAACATCCAACCTTTTGTAGCCTTATAAACAAGTGAGCTGTCGATAATGACGTATTTATCGCCTTAAACGCATTCTTGCGTAAGTCAGCTCACCACGTTCAATCTCAAAGGTAATTAATGCTCATGATCATTACAGCACGTATTTAAAGCAAATCTGTTTTACATCCTCATAGTGGCTCTACTAGCGCCAGTCTTATGCGACTGGTGCGAATTTGAATAGACATCGTGTTTCAGATGTAAAAACATGCTTACCAACTTTCGTTTAAGTCGTTCAACTCCTTCTTGGTGCTGTGAATTTTCTGTCAGTGTATATACATAAAACATTTTATGACATGGAGTTACATCTGTATTGCAGACATGTTTTTCTATAAGAAGGGGTGTGTTAAAATTTCTCAGTTTTACTGAAGGCAGATACATCTGCATTGCAAAAATCTAAGATATGCATTTATACTTCACCAACAGAGTTCGGTTCCTTTACTGCATACAGCAGGCAGAAGTATCTGAATTTCATGTAACTTTTCTATAAAAACAATGCATTTACAATGGACTTAGTGGAGGCTAGTTGGGAGGCGGCCAGATGACGGTCTGAGCCAGTTCAGCACAGCACACTATGGCATGGAAGTGGAAGGCCAGCTTTTTCGAGGGCCAGAAGCTTTGTGACAGCCATCTACACTGGCAGGTGGTGCCCATACTTACGAACACATCACTGGAGCCGACTTGGTGCACAGATACTTGCGACTGTGGAAGTGGGCAGTCCTTGGTTCAGTATTTGTGTAAATAAAGATTCAACAGTTCTCATCCTATTTCAACACTGGTGACAGTTGTTTTAGTATAGGATAAGTTGACTTAAATTTAGGGCAAGTGAACTGTAACATCATAGGGAATCTGATAGTTTTTGAATTATATAGTTTATTATATTAAACGTAGAACAGGATTCTGTACCCAGAACACATGAAGTCTGGCAACCACGCAGGATTCCCTAGTTTCCTCAGCCCTACCATCTTGGACCTCACTCACCTGGCAATTACGTAGACTGCACTAGTATGCCTAGGCCACCTTCTTGGATCGCTGTCTTGGATTGTGATTTCACACAGACTTTTCTAGCATGCTCAGGTCGCCAGTTTGGATCGTGATATTGTAGTATGACGTCATAGTGACATTCATAGTGTGGTCGTAGTGAGTTGAGATCGCCTGGGTCGCCGTCTTGGATTGTGACATCATACTTTCTGTCCAAGTACACCAAGGTGGCCATCTTAGGTCGCCAACTTCGATCTTTGGATTTCACACCAACAGGACGATGCTCCATCTTGGATATTTTGAATTTGACACTATTTTACACTTAGGACTATCGCCTGATTCCAGAGTGAGTGTTATAAAACATTGACTATTGTGAATTTCGAGGTAAGTTTTTGATTTCCTACCAGCTAGCCTATCTCAGAGATTTGGGTAGGGGATAAGCCTGGCTATAATGCATGACATTATCAGTGCTGTCACAGGAGGAGGAGAAGGGAGAAGGCTTGAGGGTGAGGGTGGTTCTGTCAACAATGCAGACTGTGCCAGAGCCAGTCCAGGTGTACTATTGCCTTTTATTTCCGTAACAGTGGCAGCTTATTATGGTATTATTTAAGCAGACTACAGAGAGTCCCTAGAGTTCTTTTAGTGGCACAAAAAAATCATAACTTTGAAACCATTATAGTGTACTATAGTTTCTTTAACTTTTATCAGCTCTCAAACTTTTTTCCGTTTTCCTTTGGTGCAGATTTAACTTAAAATACGTCAACATTGGCGACTGACCAGAAGAAGGTTCATCATTGTATTCTCTGGTAAGCAGAGTCCAAATCTGTGACTGACATACTGCAAAAGGCACCACGGACAAAAAAAATTAAAAGAGACAGGTACTGTCAAAGACATTCCTCGAAGTGGATGTACCCGTATCTGCCTAGTATGTGTTGACAAGAGTGCAAGATGTATTTCAGTGCAGTCACCACAAGTCAATTTGTTATGCATCAGACGAATTGGAGGAAGCAAGATTAACTGTCCATAAAATGTAACATAAACGGTTTCGCATTTTTGCGTACAAATTGTAAACGGTCAAGACATAGCAGCCAATCGATCGTCCTCTGCATGTCCATGCTGGCTCCATAGATATTGTCTGAAAAAGTGGCCATTTTCAGATGGTGCAACGTTACGCATTTCCGGACTTGTGAATCACCACAGTATTGGGATATGGGGCCCCTAAACCCATAAAACACACGTGAACACATCCGTGATGGCCTGATGCTTAATGTTAGGTGTGGTCTAATGCACGACTGGGTGAGAACCCATTTTTCTCCGCAGAGAAAGCCAGAAAGGGAATGCTTAGCAGGACATGCTCGGTCAGTACTACTAATGCAGATTGAAGAGCTGCAACTGTCCCTCATCTTTCAGCATTATTGGAATTTCGAAGCTGAATGACATTTGCTGGGACACAGAGGACACAGAGCTCTCCCGAGGTCGCGCTATTAGACTTCTTTTTGTGGCGTTACGTCAAGGAACGTGTGTTCTCAACACTATTCAGTGACACTCTACTCTTTGTGCACGAATCAGTGAAGCAATCAGAACTAATGATGTTACGATGCTGACCAATTCATGAGCAGAACACGAATATCGCCTTGGTATTCGATGAGCGGCGAATTGGGCACATTTCCGAGTTCTGACATAAGAGGAAAAAAACTCTGGGAGCTGCTAAACGTTTTACAACAAACTACCATGGTCCATCTATAATAGCTTTAAAGTTATGATTTTCTTTAAAATGACAGCGAGACTTTGTGAACGCTCTGTGTAACTGTAAAGTTCCTTGTGTACACCCTTCTTTGGTTCCTTCTTACGAATGGGCACAACATTCATTGATTCACTATTAAAAACAATCGCAGAACAAAGTCAAAGTTCACAAAACATGAACGAGCTGAATTGGCGTGAGTGTACGAACTTAGTGATGGAAGAATAACACAAGAAATTCTATAGTGTTTGCAATGTTGTTATCGGGACAACAGTTAGTTTTCTGTATAGCAATTCTTAGTCCAGTAGAGAGTAGCCAGATTCCAGTAACGTGTCACGAGGATGATGTTAACAGTCTTCACTCGGCGAATTATATGGGAGTGGAGCTATCTGTAGCTGCTTCTATAGACACTCTGGCCCATGTCTGACTCATAAGTGGAGGGGCCAGTTGAGTTGCCAGGAGTGCCACCTACTCTGGATTTCCAGGCCCCGCAACCTCTTTTGCTCGATAACGTCAATATCCCCTCTGCGGAGCATTCATTGTCGTTACCCACAATCCTCTCCTGCCAGAAGATAATGTAACTAAGACCTCAATAAAAAAAGGAAATTTCAGAACTCAACCCTTGTTGAAAATACGCTTACAAGCAAACAAAATATGTTTACTCACAACTCATGCCTCTACTATTGGGGTTTGGTAGTTAAGGGGACATATTTGCGTCCCAATATTCCTCAGTTATATTATCTTGAGTACAGAGTAGAACAAGTTTTGTTGTTGTTGTGGTCTTCTGTCCAGAGACTGGTTTGATGCAGCTTTCCATGCTACTCCATCTTGTGCAAGCTTCTTCATCTCCCAGTACCTACTGCAACCTATATCTTTCTGAATCTGTTAAGTGTATTCATCTCTTGGTCTCCCTCTACGATTTTTACCTTCCACGCTGCCCTCCAATACTAAATTGGTGATCCCTTGCTGCCTCAGAATATGCCCCACCAACCGATCCCTTCTCCTAGTCAAGTTGTGCCACAAATTTCTCTTCTTTCCAATTCTATTCAGTACCTCCTTATTACTTATGTGATCTACCCATCTAATCTTCAGCATTCTTCTGTAGCACCACATTTCGAAAGCTTCTAGTCTCTTCTTGTCTAAACTATTTATCGTACACGTTTCACTTCCATACATGGCTACACTCCATACAAATACTTTCAGAACCGACTTCCTGACACTTAAATCTATACTCGATGTTAACAAATTTCTCTTCTTCAGAAACGCTTTCCTTGCCATTGCCAGTCTACATTTTATATCCTCTCTACTTCGACCGTCATCAGTTATTTTGCTCCCCAAATAGCAAAACTCGTTTACTACTTTAAGTGTCTCATTTCCTAATCTAATTCCCGCAGCATCACCCGATCGAATTCGACTACATTCCATTATCCTCGTTTTGCTTCTGTTGATGTTCATGTTATATCCTCCTTTCATGACACTGTCTATTCCGTTCAGCTGCTCTTCCAGGTCCTCTGCTTTCTCTGACAGAATTACAATGTCATCGGTGAACCTCAAAGTTTTTATTTCTTCTCCATGGATTTTAATTCCTACTCCAAAGTTATCTTTTCTTTCCTTTACTGCTTGCTCAATATATAGATTGAATAGGATCGGGGATAGGCTACATCCCTGTCTCACTCCCTTCCCAACCACTGCTTCCCTTTCATGTGTTAGCTGGTCGAATAGCAGTAGAGACATCAGCTTGGAATTCACAGTAATACTTGTGGCAGTGTCTTTCGTATTGACTAATGACGCAGGTGTTGCTTCTAGTCAAGACCACGGTAAGGTCACAGAATTAGTCTTATTTGTTGTTGTTGTGGTCTTCAGCTGCGATATAAATTTATTTTTTCCCCGAATTCCGTTCAGTATCTCCTCATTTTTTATTCGATCTACTCATCGACTCACTGGGTAATAATGCCCACTTAGTAGTAGCACTAGAAACATAAAACTCGCTGAAACCAAATGTGAAAAGGGAGTGGAATCGTAATCTTCAATTCGAATACTGTGTATTTAGAGCAAGGCTGGGAAGAAAGGTAATCCGATGCTTTCACATATCACCTGTGTTGGTCTGTAGCGGCAAAACGCCTCCGATAAAACGTAAATGTCGTGTGACTGGGGCCTCCCGTCGGGTGCAAGTCTTTCGATTTGACGCTACTTCGGAGACTTGCGCGTCGATGGGTATGAAATGATGATGATTAGGACAACACAACACCCAGTCCCTGAGCAGAAAAAAATCTCCGACCCAGCCGGGAATCGAACCCGGGCCCTTAGGATTGACATTCTGTCGCGCTGACCATTTTTCTTTTTTTAAATCTCATTTTGTTCGCTTTTGTTCGTTGCATCTGCTCGGGGCGGACGTCGTAAGACATCCATTGAAGTTCGTTGTTGATCGATTAACTCAGTTTTTTTATTACAGAGGGCACGTAACCCTCTGACCGAACAAAACCACTCAGCTACCGGGGGCGGACAACGGCGCCGATAAAACTCGGGAAATTATCATAAAATGGTAATAGGGGAATGTTTCAGCTTGGCAGCTGTAGAAAGGATAGGCCACGGATTAGAATGGGTGACAGGGACAGGTATTCGCATGGGATTGTCCTGAACATATAACCGGGTGAAGACTACATTACCATGCGATTACGCTGTTCTGTGAATCACTTAAAGAGTCTTCTTTCTTCTTCTTCTTTATCGTTGCCTTGTCCCACGTCACATAGGGTCGGCGTTGCTCTTCTGGATCGTTCTCCTCCATGCCTCTTCCTTCTTCCATCCTTTTTCCCTTAGGTCCCCCGGTATCTTATCCTTCCACCTCATCTTCGGTCTTCCTCTCCCTCTCGCTCCTTCAATCTTTATAATTTCAACTCCGTTTCCGATGTACTCTTCCCCTTTTCTCTGTAAGTGTCCGTACCACCTTAGTCTGCTCTCTTGTATCTTTTTCCCCATGGGTCCCACTTTCACAGCTCCTCTAACAAATTCATTTCTAATCCTGTCCTTCGTTGTTACCCCACACATTCACCTCAGCATCCTCATTTCCGCCACTTCCATCTTCCTTTACTGGACTACTGTGATTGGCCATGTCTCTGCCCTGTATATCATAGCAGGCCTTACCACCGACTTGTACACTTTCCCTTTCAACCCAGCGCTCACCTTCTTGTCACACAACACTCCACTCATTTTCCTGCAGTTGTTCCAACCGCAATTTATTCGGTGTTGTGTCTCGCTTTCCAGTCCTTCATCCCTCTGTATGAACGACCCCAGGTATTCAAATTTGCAGACCGATTTCAGCTCATCTTGGATCTTGCAAGACCTCACTTGCACATCCTTCAGTGCTAAATATTCTGACTTTGTCCTGCTAATTTTCATCCCTCTTTCTTTTCCTGCCTTCCTCCAATCCTCCAGCTTTTCCTCAAGTCTGTCGATGCTCTGCTCACAAAGAACCACATCATCCGCAAACATCATATTCCACGGCGCTTCCTTCTTCACATCTTTCACCAGCACATCCATAATCAGGTCAAAGAGGTAGAGACTAAGCGCGGACCCTTGATGTAACCCTACTTTTACCGGGAACTCCTTTGTCATGCCCACACTACTTCTCACCAGTGTCATTGCTCCTCTGTACATTTCCTTCACTACCCTCACATACTTCTCTGTCACGCACTGCTCTCTCATGCTTCTCCATATTTCGTCCCTTGGGACTCTGTCATATGCTTTCTCCAAATCAATGAAAGCCATACGTAGATCGGCTTGTAGCTCCCTGTGTCTCTCCACTATCCGCCTTAAAGCATGTATTGCATCAGTCGTTCCTCTTCCAGGCATAAACCCACCACAGTCTCCTTGCGTAATCTTGCTTCTATAACTCTTTCCCAAAGTTTCATTGTATGTGCCATCAGTTTAATACCTCTATAGTTACTGCTGTCCTGCACATCACCTTTCCCCTTAAATATTGGAATCAGTACACTAGTTCTCCACTCGTCTGGCATCTCCTCCTGTCGCCAAATCTTCTTCATTAAATCCCAAAGGAGCTCAATTCCCTTTTTACCGAGACACTTCCATACCTCAACGGGGATCTGGTCTGGGCCAACTGCCTTCCCATTTTTCATCTTTTCAACTGCCCGTTCGACTTCATCTCTGCTTATATCCATCGTTAATCCTTCGTTTTCCCCTCCTTCCTCAGTTTTCACTCTTACATTTTCTTCATTCAGCAATTTCTCAAAATAATTCAACCACCTTTGGATTATTTTTCGATGGTCATGCAGGATTATTCCTGTTTCATCTTTCATTTGTTTTGTTGCTGTGAGAAGCTTTATCTCTTGATTTGCCTTTCAGTATCAGTTGTCTCATATCCTGATTTTTCTGTAGTTGTTCGTATGCCTCCCTTACTGATTCAGCTTTAACTTTAGCCACGGTTCGTTTTGCCTCCTTCTTTGCACTTTTGTATGCTTGCCCATCCTCAGCACTTCCAGATATGGCCATCCTCAGCACTTCCGGACATATCCCACTTCCTCTTAGCGTCTTTTTTTTTTCCTTCACAACCTTCTGCACCTCTTCATTCCACCACCATGCTTCCTTATCTTTTGGCACCCCTCTCCCAGATGTTAACCCAGACACTTCCTCCCCAGTCTTCCTTATAACAGCACTATTTATTTTCCACCACTCCTGTACACTCTCTGCCAATTTTACCTTTCTCAGTACTTTTTCACTAAACTCCTCTCTCAAATTTTTATCCTTTAATCTCCACCACTTAATTTTCCTTTCACTTAAACAGTAGCAACAGGTAAATACCTAGGGACAACCGTCCACAGCGATCTAAAGTGGAATTATCACATAATATTGGCTCTTTTGGAAAGCAGATGTCAGGCTGGAATTGATTGTAAGAATCCTAAGGAAATCTAATTCATCCACTAAAGGTGTGGTGCATAAAACATTCGTTCGAATGCATTTCGAGTAGTGCACATTAGTTTGTAACGCTTATCAGGTTAAATTAAAAGAGGAGATACAGAAGATCCTACCAGGAGCAGCTCATTTCGTATCGCCATCGTGTGATAAGCACTATTTAAAAGTGAAAACTTTAGTAGTGCGATTTTTCTTGGCGAAGATGATGGGCTAACCAGAAAAATGACAAACTGTGAAACGAAAACAGCTTTAACGCAAAACATAAATCGTGAAAGTTCAAAAGTGTAGTTTTTCAATGTGAAGCTAATGGAGACCAGAAGAAATGACTGTGAAGAAAAACAACCCTAACACAAAATATGAAATATCAGAAAAAAACATGGCATGTGGTAACAAGAAAGAAAGTAAAGGCTCACTGGCGACGCTGATGCTTCAGTGAAACATGTCTGGATAATGGAAGAAAACGAAAAAAATTTGTTTTGCTCAAGGGGTTCCCTCAGTTACCTTGATTTGACAGAAGACACGAGCTTCCAAATCTGGTTAGCCAGACGCGGGTCTGAACCGTCGTCCTCGAATACAAGTCCAGTATGCTAACCACTGCGCCACCCCGCTCGGTTTCGTACTCCCAACCGCCTGCCATCAGCTCCCCTACACCTTTTACTGTGGTTTGTTTTTCCTGTCAACAATTTGCTGTAAGTGTATTCCTACCTCGCTTTGCCTTATGGCATTACCACGCTGGTGATAAATGTTTTCATTTAATACAAATTACATTTCATTTGTGTGTCGCAGTGGCTTTGTTACATGCAGTTCACTTGTCGGCATTCAAATTTAAAAATTTTGGAACATTTCAGTTATTAGCATTCACAAAGTGTTTGGTAAAAATATTTGTTTAGATTTTGTGTATTTTTGACCCCCTCCCAATAAGATATTCTACCCCCCTCCCTTCCTTTCACCCAACCCTCTTCTTACCTCTTCGACTACTTTATCCCTGTCCCAGCTATTGTTTTATTATTGACATTGCATTTTATTTTTTGAGCATATCAATTTTTACTTGTTCTTTACTCTTTGGCCAGTGTCATACTGTTTCTGAAAAAAAATATTGATCCTTTAGTTTAGGAGTATTATATCCACCATTTTAATAAAATGTGTTTTTGTTGTTATTTGCTGTGAGTACTTTTCTATTTTACATTTGGTATGCCCTATATATAAAAACTATAAGGCCATAGAGTAATGCATCTGCTTGTACAAAACATGTTCTACTTCTCTATTACCGGAAATAATATGGCATCTTGTAAGTGAATTGCTTTTCTTATTTATTTAGTTGCTATGAATATTGTTATCTCTTTATACTATCAATATGAAATATTTACTGAATGATTCTTATTCATAATCAACTGTTCGGCAAGGTTGGTGGCGCTCTAATATCACATAGCCATCCACGTAACGCCATTAGGTGTTAAAATTTATTTACTTTGTACACAGCTTAGGATTATTGTTCAGTCTGTTCACGATCGTTACGTTAATATCATGTAACTATCAGGTCTACTAGTTACCTCCAGTGTCTGAGTATGTGCTTTATGTCTACACGTTTAGAAGAATTGTGCATATTGTTTCGTTTTATTTCACGTGTAGTTATATGTAATGTTTCATTATTGTCAGATTATCTGATTATGACATACACCGAGACGCGTCATTTTGGATCAATACAATCATAGTGTATTGAGATAATAGCTTATTACCTTGCGACCTACTCATGTTTCTACAGACTACATATATGTAACATAGGTGGGTACGAACTGATAAGTTGATTGCCTGGAAATTTAATAAGTGGAAGGGGAAGTTTCAAATAGTATCTGACTTGTTCGTAAAAATAATAAAAAAATAGTTGGCGCCAAGTAACATATAGCTTGTGTGGAAAAATGTAAATGGATGGTGGGATGCCAAATGAATGGCGCTTGTGTGGAAAATTGGTGATTATAAAAGATAAAGAGGTGTGCCAAAGATATGTCCTTCTTGTGGAAAAATGTGAAATTTCGAATGATGCATCGTTTGTGTGAAAAACTGAAGGCGTGTGGCCCTCATACATTACTTGTGTTACGAAATAGAAGGGTGGCGCGTGAGATGCTTGTTGAGCTATACAAAATGAAAAGGGGGGGTGGGGATGCCAAATGTCACTTACATGGAAAAACGGAGGAGGTAGAGTGACAAGTAATATGCCACTATTTTGCTTATGTCTAAAAATGAAATATAGAAGTGGGATGCAAAATAATATGTTGTTTGCGTGGATAAATGAGAAATGGAAAGGGGGTCAAGTCATATGTTGCCTGTGTGGAAAAATGAAGTTTGGAAGGGGGTGAAAAATAATGTCACTTTCACGTAAAAATTACAGATGGAAAGTGGAATGTGCCAAATGATATGTCGCCTGTGTAGAAAAGTGGGAAGGAGGGGGTTGAAATGATAAGTTACATGTATGGAAGAAATTTTTAAAAAATGGAAAATTTAAAGTTATAAATACTTCCCTAAATGATACGTCGCTTGTCCTTGAACTGTCTCTGGCCCCAAGTGGCTATTCATTCACAGAATATTACTTGCAACAATAAAGAGCATGTAATACAGACTAAGGTGTTCGTACAATATAAGACAATTCTAAATCTTCATGTACCTGGATTCTCCACATGTAATTTTATACTTTTCCACTTCGCATACATTAATTCATTATTTACAAGACCCTGCAGAGTGCTAAATGTATGATTTGTCTCTGCTCTTCCCATCAATAGCGGAAAGAAAATAATAATTATATATGATGAAGTCTTCTCAGGATGTCCCTCGATTCAAGGAGCCGTTCTGCGGCAACATTTCGACACGTTTCTTAATCGTCATCTTCAGGCTAAGTGTCGGTTTCATATCGAATTTGTAACTGCTGGACTGCAGACTCCCCTGGAGGGTCCTGACGTTGCGTCCTGGTGCTCTCTGTCTGTTCCAACCGCTGCCTTCAATCGCTTTCACATCAGAGTGTTCTTGATGTGTTCTTGCTAGTGCTACATCCCATGCAGAGCTCAGTTCGAACAATATCATCATGGTCCCATGTCTCCACCATCTCTTTGACGATCTATGCGCAGAAAACGTTCGTCACGCTCAACCACTGTCTGTTCAAAGTCAAACATACGACTTTCGTTGAGGCTGCGTTCCGCCACTGCAGATTTGTCCGTCTGGCCAAGGCGAATGCCTCTCACATGTTCTGAGCGGCACCGCGAAATGCACCGCTGTGCTTTAACATAGTGTGTAGACTCTTCTTGACCCGTATGTCTGCTGATCTCTGCACTAGGCGGGTGAGCACAGATTTCTGTTGTGGTGGATGGTGGTGGTTACTGACATTTAGGTACAGTTCCATGCGTGTCTTTTTTCTAGAGACAGAATGTCCCATGGTGCTATCAGTTTTCTTCCTTATCAGGATATCGACGAAATCCAGGCATCCATGGTGAACTTTATATTGTCGTGATTGCTATTAAGGTGGCCAAGAAATTCGCCATGCAGCCACGCCACAAATGTGTCGTTCACATATCAGTAGAATACCTTTGGTTTCAGAAGCATGGTATCGAAAGCCATTTCCCTGAAGTATTCCATGTATAAGTTAGAAAAGCGTGGTGCAAGGGGGATCCTATAGTGACTCCATCTAACTGGCAGAACTTTGCACCACATTGGAAATAGGTGGTAGTGAGAGGGTGGCGAACACTTCCACAGTCCAAGTGGCTCCACAGTAAAGTCAAAGATTCCTTTCCAGTTAAAACCGTTTTCCCCTCATTGGCTAAAGTCAAAGTTATACTTGGCTCAAAGAAAGGCGAACTAGGACTACGGACCCTGAAGTCAACGGCATCAGTTGCGAATGTGGCAAGCCATATAACGAACGCGTCTGTGTATTTCCCAGCACTGCTCAGACCGTGTGTGAAGATTTGGCCTTGGTCAAACGGACAAATATGTAGCGAAGATAATACGTTTGATTTTAAACAAAGGTCTTGCACTGGACTAGCAGTTTCGGGATTCTATTATCAGAGAGGCAGTGGAGGTATGGGTCAACAACTATCTCGTCAGCCGGAATAGCTGTTTCCAACTGAGCTCCACATGGGATATGGCACTGGAACAAATAGGCCAAGAGCGCTCTGGCGTGAAAGCGGAGAAGGCAGTGGATGGAACAAACAACCAGCACAAGCACGCGACTCCAGGACCCTCCAACACGTCAGGAATAGGAATCCCCACCACCACTGTCCGCAATTCATCTCCCCCCTCCCCAACCACCGTCCGCGACACACCTTTCGAAGGCATACGATTGGATTGGCTCAGTCGTTGCACACGAGCAGAGGAGCCTACAGTTCATCGGCTATAAAGATATGGACTCGACATGATCCCGACAGTGCGCATGAAGATGAATAGTAGGAAACATATCGAAACTTTGTCACAGAACGACGTCTTGACTCAGTTGATAACTTCATCATCGAAATTTGCCGAGAAAGCTTGCATATCCATAAAGAATTATAAATGTCAAGTTCAGACACATGCCATTTTAGGAGCAAATCGTAGTATTGGAGTGGTCTGATATTAAATTGTGCTAATGATTTTAGGAACGGCACGATTTTCACTGGATAAATAACATTTACATTCTATATTCAGGAGAATGTGTGTGGTAGGAGCCTATTACTCGAATGTTCACCGATGTGCGTGCATTGCAGACTATGCGCTGTAGAGAAATTGTTATGTTGTCACTGTATGAATGTGTGGTGTCTGTTTCTCCCGACGTGTCACAAAGGACAGATACCACACATTCGTATGATTGATTCACTTCGATGGGCAACGAATCCACTTTCTTAAGCGCGGATGCACCATTACATCTGATCTGCGAAAATCTCAAAGTAGCGAGCATGGAGGAGAGGGACAGAGACTGCACATAGGTAGCGCTTGGTGGGAATGGGGTCGGTTGACAAGCGTTCCAAGCTACAGTAGTCTGCACAGTTGCAATAAACACTGTGTCTGGGTGGTGCTGTGGTGAAGCGCAACTGCCTAGTAATCGAGAGATCCTGGGTTCACCACAGCTGATTCTGCGCAAAGTTTAGATACTGCAGACATCAATAATCCCTTCCCTTCCCTTTCTCCCCCTCCACCTTCAGTTTACATATAATGTTGTCATTGGCCGTATGAAGCTAATCCCGGAGAACATCTCGTAGCACAATACTGCTTCGTCTCTCAGATTCCCACAAAGTGCGTAGCTGTGTTTGTTATTTTTACGCTTTGGTACAACCTAAAAAATAAAAATAAATTGTGTGACATTCAAGGAGCGTGGCCATCGCCAACAATATTGTTGCCTAATCATTCATGAACAGATGTGGTTAACAGTGAACACATAGTGTGCTGTGGGGCGATCACTCTGTTGTATAAATAATTCAAAAGCCAAGATCGCTTAAACACTGTTTACTAGATGACCGTTTCAACACAGTAAAGGTGCCATCATCGGATCTGAATGTAGCTTAAGATTTATAAACCATTTGGATATAACAATACGTGGGGCAGACCAGCTGATATAAAATCACTGTCACAGAAATAAAAATTAAAGAACAACTGCTCTCATGGTCATTCTATTCCATCAGATATATAAAACCGAAGTTTTATCTTGTGACTTCGGTTTTATCTTGTGACTTCGATTTTGTATATCTGATGGAATAGAATGACCATGAGAGCAGTTGTTCTTTAATTTTTATTTCTGTGACAGTGATTTTATATCAGCTGGTCTGCCTCACGTATCGTTATATCCAAATGGTTTATAAATGTTAAGCTACATTCAGATCCGATGATGGCAACTTTAGTGTGCTGAAACCGGTCATCTAGTAAACAGTGTTCAAGCAATCTTGAATTTTGAATTATTTATAGAAGTGGTTAAACAGAGAGCGTGGCAGTCATCCTGCTGAAAACCCGTTTAGACACTGTTCCGTAGAGAGACCACTGCCCTTTGACAGCCATATAGCATTTTTACGTATCATTTGTTGTGCATGGTATGGGACCTTGTAAGATAGTGAGGCCAGTGACATGCTCCGATGGCATTTCATGACATAGTTTCGTCTCAGGTAGTTTCAACTGTTTACTGCAGGACACTGTTAGATCAGTAATGACATTGGCGTTGATTCACAAAACCATCGACAAGACAAATTATTTTGGGTCTCTAATAACCTTAAGGAACACGTCCTGCCAGCCACTGTGCCATCAAAGAATAACTTATTCCAATTTCATGCAGCTGTTTAATTTCATTAGGAATAAAGGAATCATCAATTCCACTTGCAATTTTTTTATAAATCGCATAACTTTTACATACAAACAGGGAAATAATTAATCCTATGAATAATTGGTCTAATATTTAAAACCACAAAACTCTATACGTTCCAGCTGATTACTTGTCAAAGAAATCCTACAAATATTTCTAATGATTACGTGTCGAACAGATACCGCAGACCCCATCGTTTAAGAGCTGTTTCACACCTTGTGATTATGTCCCTTGCTGTTTCCTGGCGGTACTGAATAATTACTAAAAATATTGGCAAGGAGATGAAAAATATGTCGTATAAGCTTAGAGTGAACTTGAACAACAAAATGAATGTTTGTGCATACAAAGCAAGTTGCCAATCTGTGCACCACTCTGAAGTCTGACTGGATATTTATACAGCTTTATTTAGCTAGTACTTTACAGATAACTGCATCATCTGCGAAAAGTCTGAGGTAATTATTAATCTTTTATGCCAGGTGATTAATATATAAAGCAGGCAGCGAGGGTCCTAACACACCTCTCTGTAAGCATGAAGTTTCTTCTGTTTGGGCAATGACTCCATCCGAGCTAACTTACTGCGCCCTCCCTACCAATAAATTATCAATCGATTCACAAACGGTATTTGATGCTCCATATGATCGTACTTTTGTTAGAAAACACTTTGTCTTGGTACCAATTCACTTTTCGGAAGTCAAGAAATACAAACTGCATTAAATGTAAGAGAAACGCAAGTTGGGTTTCATACGGTCCATGTCTTCGGTATCCAGACTGACTGGCATGAGAGAGGTCTGTTCGAGGTACCTCATTACTTTTGAGCGCGGAATATGTTCTACTAGAGCATGCAGAAAGTAATACATCCGAATTTTTGGTGTGAAAACTCTTAAATCTTTTTTACAACAAGCTTTAAAATGTTTTACATCTTTATTCTTCGTTCTTACATGTTTATATCTCAACATAGTCACCCTGGCGACGAACTCATTTCTCAAAACGAGGGACGAGATTGTTGATACCTTCACTATAGGATGTTTGACTATTGACGGTGCCACAGCCTCAAATCTGCTTGCACCGCTTCATCAGTATCAAAGTGAAGTCCTCGAATCTGTTATTTTAAATTCTGGAAACAGATGAAAATCTGAAGGGGCCAAATCCGGAATGCACGGAGGTTGATGGACGACTGAATTACAGGATTTGGATTGTTGAAAATGTCGCAGCTTTCGTGTCGGGTTTGTTATTGTCATGCTAAAGGAGAGGGTTCTCCATGTGTGGACGAACTCTTTGAATTCGAAACTCGATTAGGGCTCGCTTTATCTCACGCGCAGACATAGTTACGTTTCACGCTACTATGTTAACACGCTACAAGTCTAATCTTCCTATGGAGGGAGGGCTGCAAGTATTTGCACATGAGGAATGAAGATGTAGACTGTAAATAACATTTGTTTTATTTAAAAAGTCTTATGGGTTTTCACACAAAAAATTTGGCGGGGTCACTTTTCAGCGCGGCGCGCCATATTTCACGGCAGATGTACAACAACGAGACTGAACAGTGGGCATTTCTTACGTTCCAAGAGAACGCATACGTTTTTATGACAGCATCTAAAGAAGTTTTTAAAATTAATTTTTTCTAATGTCATTCTAGATGCACGTGGGAGAAGGCTATCATTCTCATAGTGAGTTAATATTGATAAGGATACACTATCAAGGCCTGCATGCAGTATCAAGTGTTTCACTGCTGAAACGTGAAATATTTTTGTAATAGCAAAAACACTTCAGCATCGTAACATTTCATTGACGCAATATGATGATATTTGTAACTAAAGTATGAACTATTCGCTAATTTTTCAATTCTGAAGTTCTTGCCGTCCAGTGTACTGACACAGTTTGAATATTTTCGTCAGTTACGAAATCTTCCGGAGATTTTCATGCACTCTTTTTCGTTTCGACAGTTTTCTTGTGTACATCCCAAAATATTTTCGTGTTCTTGAGACTTAAGTTCCCAGATGACACTGTCATCACTCAAGGAGAATTTAACCATCCAACGATCAACTGAAATAAACTTTATATGTGGTTAGCATGATAACACGTCCTGCAGACCATAACTAAATGCGTCCTCTGAGAACTACCTAGATGAGATTGTTCGTAAGCGCACTTGGAATAATAGTTGACCATTCGCTTGATAGATATGTAGCTAGTAAAACAGTTCTTGGTGGGAGGGATCGTTCACGAAATGCAATTACTGTAAACAAACTTTTAAAGAAACAGAAACTACGGCGTACTCGGGGTAAACGCAAAGCATAGGGCTGTAGATTTAGTTCTACAGCTATACTCTGCGAAGAGTACTTTATGTGCCACTGTTACTCGCCTCTTTTCCTGCTCTAGAAACGAATGGTTCGCTGGAAGGATGGTTGCTGGTAAGCCTCCGTGTGAGCTGATACTAAATAAAACGTGTTAGGGCAATATGGAAAGCATTCAGCGACCATCGTAGCAGAATATTATCGAAGGATCTCTCACAACTCCCAAAGGAAGTCTGGTCATATGCAAATACCATTAGTGGTACAGTACCAAAGTTAGGGCCAGACGTTCATGGACGAGACTGGGACTGAAAGCAGGGACAGCAAAGCAAAGCAGAAACGATGAATCCGATTTTAAAACGTTCCTTTGAAAATGAAAATCCATGGGTATTCTCCCATTTTATTTTCGCACCATTGCAGAGACGAGCGATATAGGTATTACTGTCAGTGGTGCTGATGAGCTAGCCTCTCTTTTAACCATAATCTGCCATAGATCCCTCGAACAAAGAACACAGATCACATCCGTCTGTAAAAAAGTGATCCACAAACTACCGCCCAGTATGCTTGATATCCAACAATTTGTGAGCTCTAACGTAATGAGGTATCTTGAACAGAATTCCGAAAACATCGATCTCGTGAAATTCAACGCATACTTTTCTCGCATTAGATTCTGAAAGTTCTCCATTTTCTAAGAGCAGTTCTATCAGCTGTCCACAAGTGAAGATATCTTGGCAGGAGGACTCAGCATGTCATTTTGGATGCAGCGTCAGCGGCAGATGCAGAAGTAACTTCGGATGTGTCCCAGGAAAGTGTGTTGGGACCCTGATTATTTTGTTATTAATGACCATTGATAATGTGACCTTAATAGTAACCTCAGTCTTTTCGCAGATGATGCTGTCATCTGTAATGAATTACTGTCTGAAAAATGTTGTACAAAAATCCAGCCGGATCTTGGTAAGCTTTCAGAGTAAAGCAAATATTGCCGTCAGATGCTCACAAACGTGTAAATGTGCACTTCATCAAAATCACTATGACTACAGTATCAACCAGTCAGATGTAGAATAGGCGAACTCATACAAATACGAGGGCAGCTCAATAAGTAATGAAACACGTTTTTTTTCTCGGCCAATTTTGGTTGAAAAAACCGGAAATTTCTTGTGGAATATTTTCAAACATTCCCGCTTCGTCTCGTATAGTTTCATTGACTTCCGACAGGTGGCAGCGCTGTACGGAGCTGTTAAAATGGCGTCTGTAACGGATGTGCGTTGCAAACAACGGGCAGTGATCGAGTTTCTTTTGGCGGAAAACCAGGGCATCTCAGATATTCATAGGCGCTTGCAGAATGTCTACGGTGATCTGGCAGTGCACAAAAGCACGGTGAGTCGTTGGGCAAAGCGTGTGTCATCATCGCCGCAAGGTCAAGCAAGACTGTCTTATCTCCCGCGTGCGGGCCGGCCGTGCACAGCTGTGACTCCTGCAATGGCGGAGCGTGCGAACACACTCGTTCGAGATGATCGACGGATCACCATCAAACAACTCAGTGCTCAACTTGACATCTCTGTTGGTAGTGCTGTCACAATTGTTCACCAGTTGGGATATTCAAAGGTTTGTTCCCGCTGGGTCCCTCGTTGTCTAACCGAACACCATAAAGAGCAAAGGAGAACCATCCGTGCGGAATTGCTTGCTCGTCATGTGGCTGAGGGTGACAATTTCTTGTCAAAGATTGTTACAGGCGATGAAACATGGGTTCATCACTTCGAACCTGAAACAAAACGGCAATCAATGGAGTGGCGCCACACCCACTCCCCTACCAAGAAAAAGTTTAAAGCCATACCCTCAGCCGGTAAAGTCATGGTTACCGTCTTCTGGGACGCTGAAGGGGTTATTCTGTTCGATGTCCTTCCCCATGGTCAAACGATCAACTCTGAAGTGTATTGTGCTACTCTTCAGAAATTGAAGAAATGACTTCAGCGTGTTCGTAGGCACAAAAATCTGAACGAACTTCTCCTTCTTCATGACAACGCAAGACCTCACACAAGTCTTCGCACCCGAGAGGAGCTCACAAAACTTCAGTGGACTGTTCTTCCTCATGCACCCTACAGCCCCGATCTCGCACCGTCGGATTTCCATATGTTTGGCCCAATGAAGGACGCAATCCGTGGGAGGCACTACGCGGATGATGAAGAAGTTATTGATGCAGTACGACGTTGGCTCCGACATCGACCAGTGGAATGGTACCGTGCAGGTATACAGCCCTCATTTCAAGGTGGCGTAAGGCCGTAGCATTGAATGGAGATTACGTTGAAAAATAGTGTTGTGTAGCTAAAAGATTGGGGAATAACCTGGTGTATTTCAATGCTGAATAAAACAACCCCTGTTTCAGAAAAAAAATGTGTTGCATTACTTATTGAACTGCCCTCGTACTTGTATGTAACATATGGACATGAAATGGAATGATGAGATCGATTCAGTAGTAAGAAAGCAGGTAGCAGACTACATTTCATTTGTTGAATATTAGAGAAATATAATGAGTCTACATAGGAGATTGTTTATTAATCACTAGTGTGACCCATCCCAGAATACTGCTGAAGCATACTGATACCAAATAGGCTATAAAGGCATATTGAACGTATACAAAGGAGGACAGCGCACCCTACCACATTTGTTTGACCCGTGGGAGAGTGTGACAGAGATGTTGAAGAAAATGAGCTTGCAGACACTTGAAGATAGATGCGAACTACCCCGACAAGAGTTTCAAGGATCAGTTGCAAATGTTGACTCTATAAATGTACTAGACTTCCCTACGTATCGTTCACGTAAGCAACGTGAGGAAAAGATTAGATTAATAACAACGCGCGCAGAGGCATTTAAACAGTAATTCTTTCAGCACTCCATAACTGAATGGAAGGGAAGAAGTCCTAATCAAAGATACAGTGGGAAGTTCCGTCAGTCATAAACTCGACAGTGAGGGCAGGATATGGATACAGATGTAGAAACATTGTGTTGCGTGGGAAAAAATCCTGGGACCAAGAACTGACCTCTTGATTTGTAATGATTTTATCCAGTGTTCAGTGAAATTACAACATCGTTACAACTGCGTCGTCGCAGTCAGTGTGTGTGAACACCAACAGTTACACACTACCGCTATCTAACTGTGGCACGGTCTCTAGTTTTGCAACATGTTCATATACACTTGTTCGTTAACGATCTGATCAACGAAGAAGTATGTGCCGTAAATTCTAAACAATGAACTCTTGGTGAGACGCGAACATGCCACGTAACAATGTTCAAATGGCTCTGAGCACTATGGGACTTAACATATGAGGTCATCAGTCCCCTAGAACTTATAACTGCTTAAACCTAACTAACCTAAGAACATCACACACATCCATGCCTGAGGTAGGATTCGAACCTGCGACCGTAGCGGTCGCGAGGTTCCAGACTGAAGCGCCTAGAACCGCTCGGCCACTCCGGCCGGCCTAACAATGCCATCATTTTCTGTGTCCAGCTTTGGCGCACATGTCTGTTCAGTGTAACATATAGGGTGTTCGGAAATTCCTGTTAATTCTGAAGCCAGGTTTCTGATGAAACATATACCTTTCACATTCTACAGCATTCGTACAGAAACCCCGAGACTACTCATTCCTTCCTAGACGTCACAGGATGTAGAAATTAAATATATGGTTTCTGAGGCAGCCGTTAATTCACATCTACCAAAGTGGTAGAGAGTAGATCATTAATCTCTCTGGTCACTCTGTTCGTCGATGTCTGTGCCTTACACTGCCAACTCAATAACTGCTTACGTCACGTCAGTATTCTCTTTAAGGAGATATCATTCGATTGCAGTGTACTCATAACGTCGTCTAATGTAACTGCCACTCGTTGCATGTTTGTAAAACATCGTTCTGAAGCGCCGTTACACTGTTGCAACTAACAATAGTTTGAAGCAAGTGAATTTAAAGCTCAATATGAGTTCAGTAACTTTAATTTTACTGTTATATGAAATCGGCAACGTTACGTAAATTCTTAACATGATGTAGCAGATGAAAACGGCAGCTGAGTAGTGAAAAAGAAAGATAAAAGCGTTCTTTTGCTTACTCTCTTCGTATTTATAGAATTTCACTGTTCGAAAATTTTATTAAGGCAATCAGAAATCCAAAATTGTTAAGGCTTTCGTGGCCACTTGTTGACAAACTGCCTATTGGCTTCTGTCTCGGGTTGTTCGGCCGACGTTCGTCTAATGATTTTACTGACGTTTCGTCAGCACGAGTGGCTAGCATTGTCAAAGCTTCACCCTCCATTTTCGGTGGTGAACTCAGTGCCAGCCACTCGTGCTGGCTAAACGTCAGTAAAATCATTAGATGAGCGTCGGCTGAAGAACCCGAGACAGAAACCAATAGGCAGTTTGTCAATCAGAAATCATTTATTTGGAAAGTGCAGCTCACATTCTCGTAAATAATGGAAGCTGCAGCCGCGTGCATTTGACCACTGCCATGTCTCTGTTTCGATTTAAATGCAGTTTTAATCAAGAGTCATGTGAATTCATGTTACCAATTGTAGGAGCATTTTCTATACCATACCGCATAATACAGAATAAGTTAAGTTTCCCTACTTTTTTATCTTTGCTCTATCAGTGAGAGAACCAGGTGAAACCATAAACCACGTTCGTTCCTCACAACACAGCAGTTTGGAAGAAAGATGTGATACCAAAAACTGCATTTTCAGTGCCATATGGGCTTGGAACTGCTCATACGAGTAGATCAGGTCATCAAAAAGTTCTATGAAATATTTTCCATTGAAGTTTACTGGAAAAAATTCGGAACAAATTTTATACGTACTGCTGAGGGACAACTTTGGTTGGCTCTGTTAATCGTTCAAGCTCCACGTTTTTCACTCCAGGAGTTAATAACCGTGTCTTCTTGAAAGTTTTCTCTAACAGTTTTCTTGTCACAGTACGGCTTTGACAATCACAACAGGAAACAACAGCACTTGGTTTTGCTTGCTTGATATTTCAACGAAAGTGAAATAAAAGCACTGCAAATTTCCTGCAGTTATCCCGCCTCGTCTACTCCCACTAGGATAACATTTATATCTGGATATGTATCTTCAGTGTATGCAAGCAAACGCCACTGGAACGGAAAGAAACTAGTTACTATTGTGTAATGGCGCTGCTTTAAGACTTGTTTCCGAAGTGTTAATAAACAGTCGTTATTGATCAGTGTATTCAGTACATCCTTCAGGCCAACCATAGATTTGCAGTATGTGAGGACACCTCTAATTACAAAGAAATTCTTTAGTTCTATTTCTAAATGTGGGCAGTTTTATGCACACTTGGAGATAGTTCCACTGTTTTGAACACGATGCCTTACTTTCGGGAAGTGCTAAGTGCCTGATGAGATTACTGTGCTCCCCTTATATCATCCAGAGAATCGAGGATGATATGATTGGAGAGAAACCCTCATCTCTTGATGTGGTTTACCATCTTCCGCTGAGGATTCGTTAAAGTTCACAGGATCGTCTTCTGGTGGTTTAGAACGGCCTTTGTCCTAAGGTACGGAGTGAATTTCGGAGCGCTTGTAAAGGTATACAAATTTTGCTTTGTTTCCTCATGGAGGCCTATTTGTTAATAGAGAAAACGATTAAAAATAAAAGCCAGTAGCATGGTTGGTAGAATCTGTCCAAATTAATTGTCAGTCGGAAAGGCATACGATGTCATTTTCACTGCGCATTGATGTTGTAGGAAAACATAGTTCAGCTTGCATATTGTCCTCATTTTTAGTCCTGGTGCACTATATTAAAGCTAAAATGCAAGAAATGTGCCCCATTTTATATAGTATGCGCACGTACAGAAGAAGTTAAAACATTTGTGAGATATGCCGGTTGATAGTAGGCTGCCAGCGGGAAGCACGTCAGGATTCTCATGTAAGCACTTCGCGAAGCGTCGGAATACGACCGCTTTATTATGACAGCTACTAAGCACTTAGGATGCTCAGACAGTGCTGTCAAAAGCTTAATCGTCGGACGAGTATTTAACGAAAAAAAAATTGCAGGTAATGGCTGTGGTTCGAAAATTAGAACTAATATGTAAAATTATGAAAGTTTCGAATTTAGCCGTACCAAATTAATAAAGTTAATTTCATTACATTTCCATAACATTTTGCGTACTTGACTGTGTTATTAGACAGTAATAGAGTGTAGCCGATGTTTGTAAAGTACGTGGCCTCAGTATCGATTCTTATCGTGAGTGTCTTTTCTTGTAGATTGTGGTCCAATCATCTAGTTGAACTTTCATTAAGCTAAGTAGGGACTGCGCTGTTACCTCCTCCTGACGGTCAGGACATGTCAGTGCTTATTTGGAGCCCGAAGTGCGGTGCGAGAAATGTCAGCTTTGGTGGCTCAAAGACGAAAGATTTATCGAGCTCTGCACTTCTTCTTCATGCTGTGCAAAGTAGCTGGTACTGTTCCGTGCTCCTTTGATCGTAAGAAAGGCGAATTTGTCGCATCGAGATGGGGAAGATTATACTGCATTTTCATTGCATTATTTTTTTTAAGTTTCGTACTTTATGACGTAGTTGTTGAAATACCGCTAGTCTATAGCAGCGAGAATAGCTTGGTGAAGTATGTACACATCTTCAGTACTATTGCAGCACCATCAGCCGTCACAATTTCTATACTGCGAAGTTCCATCTTGAAGCAGAGACACATAATGCTCTTCTGCACAAAGTTACTTTCAGTTGACACGTTTCTGTATAGAAACATTGAGTCAGAGTATTTGAGCGCCAACATTGTCTTTCGACGAGCTATTCTTGGAGTGGCGATTTGTACAGCATGTTTGTTCAGTCACTCTGCGTGGCTTAAAGTATATCGTATCAAGTCACCTCTCTTTCTGTCTTCGTATTTGTCCTTTTTAGTAAGAAATATTATCGTTCTACAATTCTGGGCTTTTAATATATTATTATATAGAAAATTTCAAGAACTCAATAAATATTTACTGCAAGTGTTCGTAGTAAATTCGGAGGACGATATCGATAACCTGATATCATCACTGGTGAGGGTTTCTGCAAGGCACTGTTCTCCGTCTCTTTCTAACAAAGTTTCTCTACTGAACCCCTACGTACATCGACCTGTAGCAAGGAAGAGGCATAACGTTACATCTAGTATACCAACCGCACTGAAATTCGAAGTCGACGCTCCTCTTCCTAGTCTACAAAAGGTCTATTGTCTCTTATGTGACTTAACTAAAACTGTGAACGCCGCCTACGGCGTACAGATTCTTGTGGAAATAACGAGTAGTTTCGTACACATTGTTGTACTCATATACACAATGATGGCGCGTTTGCTCGATACGGGAGCACTCTGGGCTGGTGAGACGATCGACACCATTGTTCTGCTGAACACTCCATGGGTAGCGATGTTATGCGTGCGCCTGGCGACCGTAGCGTACAGCAGTGATAAGGTCGTTCAAGAGGCGAGCCGCACTGAACAGTTGGCCAGAAAGCTGTTGCTGGTGTCGCCGAAAGGAGACTGGGGCCTTCGATCTGGCCTGAAGCAGATGGCTCAGCAGGCGCGCAGCACTCGACCCCGTTACAGTGCTGCAGGGTTCTTCTCTGTCGACTGGTCGACTCTCAAGAACATCGTGGCCGTCATCGCCACCTACCTTGTCATCCTCGTGCAGTTCGGTTCTCCTTGTGTCAATAACTAACACAGCGAAACAAGTCCTTGTCGACTGAGTTACTGTAAGGAGTGGTTTAGAATTACTTAGAACATTATCACCTTGTGAAATTGTCAACGTATCATGTCTCTCTCGAGCGTAAATGACTTTTTTCAAATAAAACCAGCATTGTGAACTATGCAGTAAATATTCTTGTGATTTCTCTGCCTCTCTCTCTCTGTAGTAATGGAAACAAATACTAGCTTAGATAAGCTTTTAGAGATAAAGAAGTTTCTACAGACTAATTGAACACGCCGATGGTTGCCCTCATATCCATGTTACTGCCAGTTGCTTGAAGGTAATGTTTGTTACTGTTCTATCTCTCGTATTAGATACTGCAAAAAATTGGTGTGATCCCCTACATTATACAAACGTTTAACGAATTATCTTAATACGTCAAATCTAAACACTGTGGTGGGGTGAATAGGATGGTCAAAGGAAACAAGAATCGAAAAACGAATCTAACATTTTCGTACTCGGTCATTCCACAAAAACTATAAATATCGTACAACTAATACTGCTACGAACTACCACAAAATCCAGTGACTAACAGCAGAGAGTATCTAGGCTAAATTAAAGAGATAGAACATGAACTAATCAACGTATAAGACATAAGGCACACAAGAAAACCCCAGTTATAGCTTCGTCAAAATTTGCAAAACATGTCAAGTATACAAATAATCCATGAACGCTAAAGGCGTGAGCATTTACCGAAAATTTCATGAAACGATGATTCGAATGCTATCAAGTACCACAAATCGTAAGAATACTTTAAACTGGTCAGTTGTCGAAACATCAAATAATTTAGCTAAGCAAATAATTCCGTACTACGGATTGATCGAATAACGCGTTATATTTTTACACTGTTCACACGCGGTTCAGACCCAAAATCGCACAATGAAAAGGTATCATTTACAACGGAAAATCCAATGAGATTTAAAACTGCGTTCAATGAAAAGGCATCTATTTACAACGGAAAATCCAATGACATTTAAAACTGCCTTTGTTACAATACTAACACACTAAAGGTGTACACATTTACTATGAGTTGGCTAAAGGTGGCACGTGGCAGTGTGGCTGTACAAAGCCAATGACTTTCAAGTTTCAAGTTTATGAACGAAATGAAATTTAAAATTGCTGTTCTTACAGGCCAGTTTGATAAATGCACCCTACATTTGTAGAATACATATAGTACCACACCTGTATGTGAAACCAAGTCTCTTTTTTCTACTGCACTCGTGGAACGTAGTTCATTTATGTACAAAGTATTTTTACCAAAACCCAGCAACGAATCGTAATTCAAACTGGCGGTTCTCACAGTTACATTTAGGTAATAAGTTTGCTCTATATTTTTAGAATAAATAAATACACTACAATACCGGTCTGGGAAACAATGTCTCTTTTCTTCTATCACAAAGTGGAACCTAGCCCTTTCATGCACACGATATTATTCCACAAACTCACAAAATTGTATTGAAACTTCTCATGAAATTTATTCCCACGCTAACTAGTATGATTATCCCTTATTCCAAATAGCCAGCAATGAAATGAGTGAAAATTCGCACCTTAAATATTACGTATTCCACCCTCTGTGGGCTACACACGAAACAGTCCGTATTCACCAAGCCGCACCCGAACAATAACTCTTCTGGCACCCAGCCCAGCGGCTTCTGCTACCCCTGCAGTGGGGAGGTCACCGAAGATGCGGACGTCATACCTGCCAACCTAACTCTTATGTGTGCTATTGCATTAGCTCTCATGACCAAGCTACACCCCTCTGCCTTTCTACTTCCCCTACAGCTGTTGTCAAAACTGGAGGAGTAGACTAAAACTGCAATAGCAGAAAGCTACTGTCTACTACAAAAACTCATATTCACTCGTATCAGTCAGACACAACGGTTTGAATGATGGAGCAAGGATATGAGAGTACTTATTTGAGTGCCCACTTATTTCTAACATATTAAAGAAAAGAAAGACATATCCATGTAAACGGCACACGTTCTTCCGAGAGGCTAGTGGCACAGAAGCAACAGATATCTGTGTCATATTATAGACAGATCTCTCTCTAAATTTGTATGAGAGGGATCTGATGGACTTCTCTCAGCACTAATTATTAAATGTTATTAATAGCATTTTTTGCAGTAGTAGAAATTAATATCAAATCCACCTTCATCCAGAAGAGAGTAAACGAGTGAAACATGCAAATACATCTCTTTATATGAAGTTACTCCTCCTTTTCATGAAAACTAGACAGAATTAAATTTATCACAGAACACAGCTGCGACAAGTAGAATTCTCGCTAATCCACATGTTCGGGAACAAACACGATCATTTGTTCCTTCACGTTTCTCCTCGCTTTACCCAGTATTCTCACAACATCTAAAATGTTGATAGTTGTAGAGGTATCATCGTCAATACTGCGGACTCTCATTCGGACCATTTCATACCTGTAGTTTACTTTGGCGTTCTTGACTATTCGTTAATCCAAGGGCTGCTATTTTGACGTAATGTTACGTAGTAAAAAATGTACTATCACTGATTTTAACGGAGGGATAACATTGTGCGCTCTCCAGTTGTCCATAAACAACACAACTTTTCGATTTTCAAGAGTCATTTTACTATCAAAATCGCGTAACCAATTCGAAAAGACTTCTGAAGTCATCCATGCTTTCTTGTTCCCAGTGTATTACACAGGGAACGAATTACATCTGTAAAAACATCGCGGTTTTTTAAGTTTCCCAACCGTAAGTGGCTTGAGTTTTTCCATGCTTGTCAAATTTGCTGCTAACAGAACAGTAATTCGATCTTTGCTTGGCTTGCACCCGAGACGTTTTTCTCCTCGAAAGTCAAAGTTTTGTCTGAAAGACATCTGTAAAAAAGTCTGTGTTGATCTGCGATTAAAAACATCATTTGGTTTGTAATCTTTCTTTTCCTTGACTCCTGCTTTCACTTCGTCAATTAACTTTGCTTTTCAGCGATTGTCAGACATATCCGCTTGGAGCCCATAGCTGACACTAACGGGTCACAATAACTTGTCAGTCAAAACAAACACTACATCTACATCTACGTCTACATCTACATCTATACTCCGCATGCCACCTAACGGTGTGTGGCGGAGGGTACCTTGAGTACGTCTATAGATTCTCCCGTCTATTGCAGTCTCGTATTGGTCTTGGAAAGAAAGACTGTCGCTATGCCTGTGTGCTGCCTCGAATCTCTCTGGTTTTATCCTCATGGTCTCTTCGCGAGATATATGTAGGAGGGAGCAGTATACTGCTTGACTCCTCAGTGAAGGTACGTTCTCGAAACTTCATCAAAAGCCCGCACCGAGCTACCGAGCGTCTCTCTTGCAGTCTTCCACTGGTGTTTATCTATCATCTCCGTAACGCTTTCGCGATTACTAAATGATCCTGTAACGAAGTCCGCTGCTCTCCGTTGGATCTTCTCTACTTCTTCTATCAACCCTACCTGGTACTGATCCCACACTGGTGAGCAGTATTCAAGCAGTGGGCGAACAAGTGTACTTTAACCTACTTCCTTTGTTTTCAGACTGCATTTCCTTAGGATTCTTCCAATGAATCTCAGTCCGGCATCTGCTTTACCGACGATTAATTTTATATGGTCTATCCATTTTAAATCATTCGTAATGCATACTCCCAAATAATTTATGGAATGAACTGCTTCCAGTTGCTGACCTGCTATATTGCAGCTAAATTATAAAGGATCTTTCTTTCTGTGTATTCGCAGCACATTATACTTGTCTACATTGAGATTTAATTGCCATTCCCTGCACCAAGCGTCAATTCGTTGCAGATCGTCCTGCATTTCAGTACAATTTTCCACTGTTACAAACTCTCGATATGCTACAGCATCATCCACAAAAAGTCTCAGTGAACTTCTGATGTTATCCACAAGGTCATTACTATATATTGTGAATAGCAACGGTCCTACGACACTCCCCTGCGGCACACCTGAAATCACACTTACTTCGGAAGAGTTCTCTCCATTGAGAATGACATGCTGCGTTCTGTTATCTAGGAGTTCTTCAATCCAATCACGCAACTGATCTGGTAGTCCATATGCTCTTACTTTGTTCATTAAACGACTGTGGGGAACTGTATCAAAGGCCTTGCGGAAGTCAAGAAACACGGCATCTACCTGGGAACTTGTGTCTATTGCTCTCTGAGTCTCGTGGACGATTAGCGCGAGCTGGGTTTCACACGATCGTATTTTTCGAAACCCATGCTGATTCCTACAGAGTAGATTTCTAGCCTCCAGAAAAGTCATTATACTCGAACATAATACGTGTTCCAAAATTCTACAACTGATCGACGTTAGAGATATAGGTCTATAGTTCTGCACATCTGTTCGACGTCCCTTCTTGAAAACGGGGATGACCTGTGCCTTTTTCCAATCTTTTGGAACGCTGCGCTCTTCTAGAGACCTACGGTGCACCGCTGCAAGATGGGGGGGGGGGGGGGGGGGGGCTGTCACGAATCGCTCCTGTGGGAACTGCAATGTGACGCAGATCTCACTGACACATTGACACCCAGAGGGAAAGATGCGACATAGGCAGGGCTTCGATATATCGAGGTTTGACTATACTGATTGAAGTGTTTCGTTTACTAACCTAATTCCCTTAGCATTACCTGATTTAATTCGACTACATTCCATTATCCCTGATTTGCATTTGTTGATGATATCCTCCTTTCAAGACATTGATGAATACACGTTTTTAAAATTTATTGGCTATTTCTTCATTTTCAGGAGTATTAAACAGTGGCATTTTCGCTACCTATTTTTGTTAATAATCAATAGGAATTTATCACTTTTGTGATACAAAAATAGGCAATTCTAGAATCTTGCGCCCTCTTGCATAACTTTCTTCGAACGTCCACGGTCCACTGTTCATCTACATCATTAAGTAAACCTGGTGTAGATATAAAATTTTGTTTTAGTTTGAGAAAGATTCACTAACAGTCACACTGAGTGATCTGAGGAGGAGACAAAAACTGTGAAACCGATGTCTGAATGTCATACATCTTGCACCTGTGCTTCTCTTGCCTAGTGCAGTGTGGTTTGTTGTCGTTAACTGAGATTGAGCGGGTTCATCTCGTCCATGTAGCTGAAATGTCACAAAAATTGTTTGTTGAAGAGGGAAAAGATTATTTAATCTCTAGAAAGACGGTTTGTGATCGAAATCCTTGAAACCAATATCTCAGTAACTGAACTATATAGTGGGAAAAATGTCTGACGGGCAAACATTTGGAATAAATTCTTTTCTGGCTTCGCACCACGACAAGTGATTATAGACCCACAAGCTTTCAGCCAGGCGATTCTTGGCCACTTCCAAGCGACAATAATCAGATTCTATTCAGTCATATCATCGCGAAACCATACATTTGTACGGAAATTCATATTGATAAAATATCTGATTTTCTTAACGTTGTGAAGGTCTGTTGCGCACTTAGAAATTTGATTGTGAATAAGAAAATTACATTAATGAGAGATTTCAGGAAATTGACTAGGGAAGGCTCAAAAGTGAATGGCTTTTTCTTTAATCTCTTGAGAATGTCCAGACTTTTGTAATACTGTTGCAACTTTCCACACTCTATGTAACTGATTTTAAACACATACAGAACTGTATTCCCCGTAAAACTCCGTAACTGAAGAATTAACAATATGCTCACACAGTTATTTATCTTCACTCTACACCATATATGCGTGTATTAGAACATGCCCCACCACCTTTTCATCTGTTTTTGTTGCCATTATCTTTACATTCCATTTCGATACTTTCTTTTTTCTATTTGCGATCATTTTATTTCGTTACATTGTGGCAGGGAAGGGTATTGTGCCTAGGAACATCTTCGCGTTGAGCCAGCCTGTAATAGAAGTTTAGTATATTTTGTTATTCCATTTTGAAATGATAGCATTCACTTTATGTGTGCTACCGTCTTTCTGTGAAATTACAAAAACTGCTCGGGAAAAGTAAGTATTTTACAAATGTGAAAAACTGTTCGAAGGAACAACAGGGTCACATTCCTAGGAACAATCAAATTTAAAAGTATTGCAACCGAGAAAATATTGTCAGTAGTGTTTTTAATAGTCTATCTTTTACAGTTTAACACAACAAAAATCAGTAATGAAATCAGATTAACAAAAATTATAAAAACCACTTGGAAGTTATAAACATATTGAGATATAAGCTATTAGCAGCTAGCACAAATTTCTATTTTTAAGACAGGAAAAATTGTTAAGATGTCAAACAAACTAAGCCCTTTTGCAGGCCTCACGAGTTCCATGGTTGCAGACCACCGATTTCAAAGTACAGAACTGTACACGACTGACGAATATAGCTTAACTTTCCACACTCTATGTAATTGATTTTAAACACATACAGAACTATATTCACCGTAAAACTCTGTACCTGAAGAATTAACCTTACGCTCCATATATCGATAATATGTTATTTGGCGCCCAAATACGTACGAATAGAACTCCCAATATTTACGAACGCTGTTCAAAACACAAACTTATGTCTCAGAACAACAAAAACTGTAGAAAATCTCGGAAACCGCTTATGGCATGTTTCTTCATGTGATTCAAAAATCAGTTACTGTTGGACTCACCGACCAGGAAACATGTGTTCCTAGGTACACTATCCTCCAGGTACAACACACTCCACTACTTCACCTGAAATGTCTCTGCACTGACCCTTCTCTGGTTTTTCTGCTGCTCCCATTTCAAATCTATTCAATATACATTTCAAATTTTTCTTTTTTAGAAAATACGGGTGCTTTTCTAGTTTATGAAGTTCTTCTTTACAGTTTTTTACCCGCCTCTTTTATTATTTTTTATATTATTCGTTTCTTTTCATTGTATTCTACATCTTAGTTATTAAAAAAAATAGCTATTGCCCTGCACTCTTTTATTTAGTTTCATCTACCTTGTTCCTTCTGGCTTGTATATGACTTCTCAGTAACTCGCCGTTTCCCTTGCACTTTCATTTTAGTTCTGAACGTCTGTAATCTTCGTATATTGTCTCCGTCATATGAAAATAAGGTACTGTTTGTCTTACCGTTTGGTTACAACTTTACATTACTTTTACGTGTTTAATTTACAGTCGTTTTTCTGACCTTCAGCGATCACTGCAATTTATCGAAGACGTTTTCTTTTTAAATGTTGGCTTTTGGGCCGTGCCCATTCAACCATATCAATAGTAATGCCAGTTATGACGACACGAAAGTATGGACGACACACCACCCAGTCCCCGAGCGGAGAAAATCTCCGACCCGGCCGTCAATCGAACCCGGGACACTTCGCTTAGCAATCTGCCGCGCTGTCCGAGCAGGTAGCGAGACGCGCGATCGAAAACTTTTCAGGATTTCTACATAACATTTTTTTTTCTGTTTGAAGTCTTTATTTTTCTACTAAGCGTATGGTATAACTACAACTACTTTCTCGATACGATTAGTTGTCTAGATCTAAATAGATTATGTAGTCTACCTCTTACATGAGAAAAGTGTCACACAGTATAGCTACCGCCCAAATATCCCTGCGAGCGTGCTATTATTAGTTAGGAGAGATAGTTCATACTTTTCTCCCACTAACTACTGTCCTAATACACAATATTATCAGCAACTGTAAACTATGTGATTGGCTTACAGATTGTACCCATTAACAACACTGTGGCTTATTGTTGACATCCTGGTAGTCTATCAATTTTAAATACAAAACTGTTCATTCTTTCAGTAATTTATTGAGCAATGTGGCTAGTATTCATAAAGTTTAATTTTTATATTGATAGAATGTATTTATTGGCGTTACTATGTGACGTTTTTTCATCCCATTGTAAACGTAACAGGTTAAATTCATGTAACATAGAGAATATTCATGTACTTTGACTTAAACAATTCAAATAACCATTTACTGTACATGTACGTAAATGGATATTTAAACTTATGTTCTTTCTGGAAGTAGGTCAATCGCAATAACGAAGAAAGTTATCGTACTGTGAGAATGCTGTAGCAGTGATGAATGTGGCGTCAAATGTTATCTGATTATTGCCACAGCAGTTGAACATGCGTCAGATTATATTGTTGTAAATCAGTAATCTCCTGGAAAGATAACTTCTTTTGCACTGGCTATAAAGTGATTTTGCAAATATTCTCTTTAAGAATAAACTACTGAAAGCTTTATATATATCTGATTGTGATCCTAAATTTTCCTGTTTTAGAAGGCCATCTTTTTCTATTTTATTTCATTAAATAGGATCAGTTCAAACGGAATAGAAGAACTAAATGAACAAACAAGATTTCAGATTGAAACAATGTAAAAAAATTTATTTAACGTCGAAATTCCAGCATGTGGACTTGTGAACCACCATCCATAAAATCCCTTACTTATCCACTTGGTCTGGTCGGAAATAATAAAAAGGAAAGTAAAACGATAATGATAATTAGTTACCGTTACATTTTCACTACAACAAAAATAAAACTTCATCATCTCAGGCGTTAGATTCCTGTCTGAAGAGCTTCCCAGGCTACTTTACACAACACTTAGATGGGTCTAAAGCTGTTAATGTTTTTCCTGGAAGCCGTTCCTCAGTAAATCGTCGTTTCAAGACTCCTTTACGATGTATACTACCGCCTCAAGATAGATTATTTTTGATAGCTAATTTCTTAATGACCGCTGTCATATCAATCACTACAATACTTCGCAAATGATTACCAAACCTTCCCAACAGTAGAGAATTCTTTTCAAACTGTACAGGTATATACGAAAGTCGTCGGATACTTGTGTTTTCAGTGGGCAGACGGAAATTTTCACTGTTAAACCCTACATTCGAAACAAACTCTCAATCTCTCAACATGAATCCTGCCCAATGAGTAACTAGCACCAGTTTAGTGGAAAATGAACAATACTTTCATTGTTCCTTTATGGGCTTCATGTTGGTTAAGAATAATAATGGCTCTCGCAGCCTGCGGTCTAGCGGTAACCGTCTATTCCTTCGGCCGGCGCCGCTCGACGGAAAGCACGCGATTTGTTGTTGATCCTGCATTTCTGCAAAGTGTGGGGGCCATCGGTAGATTACTGGGTTCCCCCCATACGTAAAGAAACTCAAACAATCCAATTACAAATCAACAGCAAATTATTCATAACATAATGTCGGTGTATTAACCACGACATTTTCAAAACTTTTGCACCTCCGTGACTAGTCTATGAATATTTTTTTCATTTGCGTTATTTCTGGAAGATAGATTCACGCTGAAATTACCTTCCAGTGTACAAACTTTCACTTGCCTAACCGTCGTTATTTTTGTTAAAAAAAGAAGAACTGATCATAATTTATTTATTTTCATGTTTGATATAAACTACTTAAATGTTATTAAAATATAGTTGTCTATTTTAGAAATATCTGTTGCAGCGAATGATTTAAGTATGCTCTTAACGTTACTCGAGTGCGCTGTTATTGTTCACTAATGGCGTTATTTTTGTGTTCATTTAATATTTCCTTCAAGAGTAGTCAAATTCTATTTGGTCACATCATTTTCATGTATGGTCTACTCAGATTTTACGTGAAAAGTTTCGTAAGTCAGGTAACAGACAGCGACAGCATTTACCACCTATGCAGATCTGCAAGACAGTGAGGAACTTCTCACTAACTGCATTCTGCAATAACGTCGGTCATGAAAAAAGATGATTTTCTGAAGTAAAATGTAGTTGAAGCACCAGGATTTTGGCGAATATGACTAAAAAAACACTAAATACGCTTTAGTAATATGTAAACATGGACAAATGTATTCTGTAATTGTTGTTGGTTCGTATGTTTTCATTCTTATAGATCAATTTAAGCATACATTTGTTCATCTTTAAAATTAGCCAGGTGACGATTCACAACAACCACAGGAGAGGGAATGAAAAATGATCAGTCTTTGCCACTGCAGCGTCATTAAATTAAGTGATATGTATTTCATGCAAGTGTTAGGTGTGTCATTTTGTAGGATACATTAAATGTAGTGACGTACGATCTGCTAACAGACTGAATGCTAATTGCTTTCACTGTCACAGTATTGTTGCCCCTAATAAAAGTTCAGGTTCACTATTTTACCTTGTCTTGCCACATGTTACGGAAATATAATGCTAACATGTATCATCGTAGGAATGGCTCTCCAAATGCCTTAACAGATGAATAGGATAATATTAATTATGTAATTTTCACTTTACACATATACCAATATAACGATATATCAACTAACAAACGGTAGCATGAAGATAACGTGTCAATTGCATTAACATTTGCTTGAAACAGAAACGTGTTTAGTAATTGATTTACTCAGGGCTATAGTCGATTCTGTCTCTGAAGGCAAGAAACATACTTAAAATATGTCAAGCACATTGTAAACGGAATACTACGTGTTTAGGAACGATGATACGTAATAACGGCAGTTTTATGTTTCCTAAAATGTTTTACTGGAAGATATACGAATTATTTAGGAGATAGTGGTTAATAAAAGGTTGTGAGACACATTCTTATTTACTCAAACTTACCGCTTACATGCTTCAGTTAAATTAATGTGCACTTATTCAACTGCATTCTCTTATATTATTTAAGAGTACAAGTCAGTGTGTTGTTTTTTTGTCGGCAGTTTTGATTATTGAGTTATAAAGTAATTGCATTACTCTTTGGTGATATAGTCTAATAAATAATTATGAAATGCAGTTAGTTACTTTGGAAGAATAATGTTAATTTTCTTGGTTTTCATAAAAAAATAAATGTGTACAGTCAGTACATTACTAGATGCTTTTGGCCATTGATTTTATTTTAAGAGCTTGATGATCCAAGAGCTATGAAAGTGTAGAGCTGTATTTATCCAACAAGGTTACGGAATTCACATTATTTTCTTTGTGAAGTTGACAGAAAACCGTCCACAGCGCACAAAAGGTCGACTATGTCGTTAGTAATTTTGTAGGTAGCATAGTTTATGCATACATGTCTGTCATGAACATCTTAGACATAAAGATCACACGGACAGGATATTCTCAGCAACCAACTTGCACAGTCCAGCCTATTATGAGTTGTAAGTAATGATTGTTGTCTTGGTATTATTTCCCATTTCAGTGAAAGGGTCAAATGTGACTCTAGCCACACACGGTAGTTAGTGAAGGAATTAGTACAGTTATCAGTGTATGACGATAATAACTATCCCGTGGAATTTGAGGCGTTAGGTCCACAGCTTGCCATAAGCCAAGTATGCCAAGTGCGACAGGACCTCTCTTCCCAGTCTTCTGGTAAAAACAGACGTTGCGAGCGCCACTGCATATCTGGTCATTCTTGTGCTGTTTAGTCTGTGTGGATGACGCCAGAAAACATGAGAACAATGCCAGTAAGTGAGGGCTCAGGAAAGGCTACTCAGGCAAGAAGAAATGGCATAGTGCCACATTTGGTGACTTGTACTGTATTATGATAGTATTCACAAAAGTTAAAATCTTATGGGTTTCATTTACTTTTAATCATTATTTCGTTATTTTGTGAGCTTTAAGCCTCTCTAAAAAGTGTATTTGTGCCTTAAAACTCATATTATGAAGTTTCAGTGTCTTTCCCTTTTCTAAGTAAACATTTATCTACCGTTAATGGAATTTTCGTACAAAATTCTTGAAATGAAGGAATTAACTGTTGTCATCTATATATAAACATTAAAAAATATTTGCATCCCCCCGTTCCCAGAACTCCTGAAGATATACGTTGACTGTGTATATTGTATCACAGACACAGTCCATTTGACTGGTCACAGAAGTCACTAAACCCGCCCAAAGATGTAAATAACCATGCATGAGCAGCGGCTATTAGACAGAGGGGGTCCGACAGAAGATCACTCCCAGTCATTTCACCAGGAAGGAGGTGCACGGCTCGTGTTGTCTGCAGTTCAACAATAACTAGACGGTCAATACTGCGATTCGATCGCGTCCGCATTGTTACTATGTGCCAAGAAGGGCTCTCAACAAGGGAAGTGTCCAGGTGTCTCGTAGTGAACCAAAGCGATGTTGTTCGGACATGGAGGAGATACAGAGAGACAGGAACTGTCGATGACTTGCCTCGCTGAAGCCGCCTAAGGGTTACTTACTTCAGTGGATGACCGCTACCTACGGATTATAACTCGGAGGAACCTTGACAGCAACACCGCCATATTGACTGATGCTTTTCCTGCAGCCAAAGGAGGTCGTGTTAGGACGCAAACTGTTTGCAATAGGCTGCATGATGCGCAACATCACTCCTGACGTCCATGGCGAGGTCCATCTTTGCAACTACGACACCATGAAGCGCGGTACAGATGGACCCAGTAACATGCCAAATGGCCCACTCAGGATTGGCACCAAATTCTCTTTACCGATGAGTGTCGCGTATGCCTTCAATTAGACAATCGTCGGAGACGTGTTTGGAGGCAACCCAGTCAGGCTGAACGCCTTAGACACATTATCCAGGGAATGCAGCAAGGTGGAGGTTCCCTGTTGTTTTGGGGTGGCATTATGTGGGGCCGACGTACGCCGCTGGTGGTCATGGAAGACGCCGTGAGTGTATGCCATCCGTCCGATTGTGCAACCATATCGGCAGCATATTGGCGAGGTTTTTGTCTTTATGGACGACAATTCGCGCCCCCATCGTGCACATTTTGTGAATGACTTCCTTCAGGATAACGCCATCGCTCGACTAGAGTGGCCAGCATGTTCTCCAGACATGAACCCTAGCGAACAAGCCTGGGATGGATTAAAAAGGGCTGTTTATGGACGACGTGACCCACCAACCACTCGGAGGGATCTATGCCGAATCGCCGTTGAGCAGTGGAACAGTCTGGACCAACAGTGCCTTGATGAACTTGTGTACAGTATGCCACAACGAATACAGGCATGCATCAATGCAAGAGGACGTGCTATTGAGTATTAGACGTACCGGTGTGTACAGAAATCTGGACCACCACCTCTGAATGTCACGCTGTATGATGGTGCAACATGCAATGTGTGGTTTTCATAAGCAATCAAAAGGACGGAAATGATGTTTATGTCGCTCTCTATTCCAATTTTCTGTATAGGTTCCGGAACTCTCGGAACTGAGACGATGCAAAACTTTTTTTGATGTGAATATCTCGTAAGAGCACCGAATCTTGCGGCGTAACAATGAATGAAAAGTTCTTGGGTTTCCAACCGCGACAAGAAATTAAAGGTACACGAGCTTTCGACCAAGTGCTCCTTGGCCATTGTCAAGTGGTATGACTGCCCGCAAGCCCCTTATATATACTATACTTGGAGTCACAAACGATGGGGGTCGGATTTAGGTTTGTTCTGCGCACCTATGTTACGCATTCTCTGATAGACAATGAAGGTACAGCAGTGTTCTGAGCGCTCTGTTTTGGATATCGGGCCCAATGCGAACATTAAATGGGATCGTAACGAGTGAATTTTTATTGCATTTGTTGCAAGTTATTATAGATTTCATCACGTGCAAAGCCCGTGTATGCGCGTACCGCAGATGTCGCTTGGAACCGGCAATAATGCAGTCCGGTCCGTTTCTCGACTTGTGCGAACCGCCATGGTTTGTGGATCAACCTGTGTTTACCGACTGGTGCCTGCGGCGTGGCCATAAACAGGCATATGTTGATTCGTCGTTCGATATGCCTGCTTCAACTGCGCGATAACTGGATCTAACGCCCTGTAGGCCACTGTCTCTATTTAGGGCGATGTTGGTGATTTTAATTTCAATGGCTTCCTTAATTACAGAACTCCACAACCCGTTTGTGCAAGCCACGACGGATGTATCGTCAACTTTCATCAGGTGCCCGATTCCTAAAGTGTGCTGAGCTACAGCAGATTTCTCGGGGTTGTTGTTGTTCTGGTCTTCAGTCCTGAGACTGGTTTGATGCAGCTCTCCATGCTACTCTATCCTGTGCAAGCTTCTTCATCTCCCAGTACCTACTGCAACCTACATCCTTCAGAATCTGCTTAGTGTATTCATCTCTTGGTCTCCCTCTACGATTTTTTCCCTCCATGCTGCCCTCCAATTCTAAACTGGTGATCGTTTGATGCCTCAGAACATGTCCTACCAACCGATCCCTTCTTCTAGTCAAGTTGTGCCACAAACTCCTCTTCTCCCCAATTCTATTCAATACCTCCTCATTAGTTATGTGATCTACCCATATAATCTTCAGCATTCTTCTGTAGCACCACATTTCGAAAGCTTCTATTTTCTTCTTGTCCAAACTATTTATTATCCATGTTTCACTTCCATACATGGCTACACTCCATACAAATTCTTTCAGAAACGACTTCATGTTAACAAATTTCTCTTCTCCAGAAACGCTTTCCTTGCCATTGCCAGTCTACATTTTATATCCTCTCTATTCCGATCGTCATCAGTTATTTTGTTCCCCAAATAGCAAAACTCCTTTACTACTTTAAGTGTCTCATTTCCTAATCTAATTCCCTCAGCATCACCCGACTTAATTCGACTACATTCCGTTATCCTCGTTTTGCTTTTGTTGAGGTTCATCTGATATCCTCCCTTCAAGACACCGTCCATTCCGTTCAACTGTTCCTCCAAGCACTTTGGTGTCTCTGACAGAATTACAATGTCGTGGGCGAACCTCAAAGTTTTCATTTCCTCTCCGTGGATTTTAATACCTACTCCGAATTTTTCTTTTGTTTCCTTTACTGCTTGCTCAATATAAAGATCGAATAACCTCGGGGATAAGCTACAACCCTGTCTCACTTCCTTCCCAACCATTGCCTCCCTTTCATGCCCCTCGACTCTTATAACTGCCATCTGGTTTCTGTACAAATTGTAAGTAGCCTTTCGCTCCCTGTATTTTACCACTGCCACCTTCAGAATTTGAAAGAGAGTATTCCAATCAACATTGTCAAAAGCTTTCTCTAAGACTAAAAATGCTAGAAACGTAGGTTTGCGTGAGGGTAGCGTACGCGATAATACCTTTATCAAACAAATAACGTCACTGAAATCTAAGCTACTATAGCTAAAACCTGCTGCGAGAAGGAAAACGAAACCAGAGCTCGGTACAGCGCCGCGTTTTCTTCCTCGCAGCCGATTTTAACAAAAAAACTTTACAGCGTTGTTTAAAAAATATATGTAGCCTATGTCCGCCTGAATGTTTATTAGAATATTGCGTAAAATTTTGAAGACAAGAACGTTTGGAGATGTTTGGAAACAACGTTTTTACTTGTTTCTCTTCATAGCTTAGTATAGATTAACGACGATTTGCTTGATTTGTTTGAAACTAATGAGTGATTTATACAGTCACGTTAGGTCTATTCAATGTTCCACGACCATCGTTATGCACACTGGTGTACTGAAACATGTTTAGACAACTCCTAAGTTTCCAGCCCGGTACTTCACCTGAGATATGCCTGTTCAGCATACTTATATACTCACACTTAATTCCACTCTCAGAAAATGCGCAGCGATGTGATACCAAGCCATAGTAGCAAATGTACAAAATGTGATTCTACGTTCTGCGAGTAAATGCCACAACGTCTTTAGCACGCTCTTGCGCGCATCAGCATCTTTTGAAAGGAGAAGAGTGCCCTGCAGCTATGACAGGTACCATGTGGATTAGCAGAAACGTTAATTCTATACAATAGCAATGAAGGTGCAGGAGAGAATGGGATCAATGATAAAATCTGACGAGAAGTTACGATGATCACATACTATTGTTGGACTTGGTAAGAACAGGAAAGATGGATAACATCATGAGTGGACCACACCAGCAGCAACAGAAGTGAGGTCACTTGACCTTCGTTTATACTTGGCACCTACTTCTTAGATGCAGTGAAACTCGGTCAACGGCTTGTGTCCAACTAGTTTGAGATGCTCCGAGTTGTGCAGGCGCAATCACATTTCTTTAACGGCATCTGCCATATAACTTACTACTCTACTACTGACGCTGGCTGACGTGACAGCAGTCAGTTGTGGATAGTGCTGCACCCGTATAACTGGTTGATTACTTCTCGGGAAAGCGGTCCACTACCATCTACATTGAAGAACTTTATGAGTACCTCTAAGAGTTGCTGACAAAATTTATTTATTTAACAACCATTTTTGATTCGCAGACATAGATTAGGATCATAACAGCGTTTACAGCATCGTGTTAGACGCAGGATAATGAGATCGATGAATCATCATTGTTGTCACATCGAATATAAACTACATCGTTTTATCTTTAATCTGTTCGCTGGTCTGTTTTTGCATAAAAAGAACAATGTCGGATTGTGGGTCCGCCTTGATGCTCCACAGGGTAAAAGGAACACCCCTCAATCCAGAAAACTACACACACCAATGAAATATAATTAAACAAAATGCTGTTCAAGATGAAAACAAAACACGCTCCATAAACAAGCTCAACAAGAAGGCAAAAACTGATGAAATGTTAGTGGCCGCTCACTTGACATCACAACCAAAGGGTCTGAAAAAACAGAGGCAGAACATACAGACAACACAGCAGACCACACTACATTAGGAAAAAGAAGCAGATAGTACACTCCGACATATAGTAATAAAATAATACATAGAGTTGGAAACACCCAAAAACCAAGGGATACTAATAACTACTGTCGCAGATTCGAATCCTGCCTCGGGCATGGATGTGTGTGATGTCCTTAGGTTAGTTAGGTTTAAGTAGTTCTAAGTCCTAGGGGACTGACGACCTCAGAAATGTAAGTCCCATAGTCCTCAGAGCCATTTGAACCATTTTTGATACTAATAACATTCAGAACAAACAACACAATTAAACGAAGGCTAAGATCAAACAAAAGAACCTCCGACTAATTCAGCAATACAGGAATATACCATCTCACATGTAACTCCGGTCAAGACCGATACAAACAAGCAAAAACTTCCGTACTAGGTACAAAGAGCACATGAGAGCTCTAAAGAGTGACAGCACAAATTCCACATTCGCAGAACACGTAACGCATAAAACCACCACCCCACTGATGTTGAAACTGATCTACACACGTTTCGGCACTGAAACACAGCAACAGTTTACACCGGAAACTAAAGGTAGAAGAAAATTATTACATACTAAAGACTATACTCGAAGGCGAAAACCTAATGAATGAAAACACCACACTTTGCAACAACACTCTCCTTACGGTTCTAAAGAGAAATGACACGGGACACATAATAGGAATAAAAATACACACACACACACACACATACGCACACACACACACACACACACACACACACACACACACACACAAACACACATCACGCACTGAGACATAAGTACAGAACAGTAGTCGTCAGAATTCCCGCCACAATTTTCAAAACCTTCCAGCAAAATGTGATACAGTCTCGCGGCATGCGAACAGTGGGATGGCGTCATATTTTGGATTACGACCAAGGTGCAAGAGTTATGATTTTCTGTGTTTAAAAGCAGATGCTTGCCGACCAACGAACATGAGTACACGACATAATAACGTAACAACGAAGTGCATAGCAAAACTGTAGCCACAACACTAATACAATTCCCAGTACTACACTCCTGGAAATGGAAAAAAGAACACATTCACACCGGTGTGTCAGACCCACCATACTTGCTCCGGACACTGCGAGAGGGCTGTACAAGCAATGATCACACGCACGGCACAGCGGACACACCAGGAACCGCGGTGTTGGTCGTCGAATGGCGCTAGCTGCGCAGCATTTGTGCACCGCTGCCGTCAGTGTCAGCGTTTGCCGTGGCATACGGAGCTCCATCGCAGTCTTTTAACACTGGTAGCATGTCGCGACAGCGTGGACGTGAACCGTATGTGCAGTTGACGGACTTTGAGCGAGGGCGTATTATAGTGGGCATGCGGGAGGCCGGGTGGACGTACCGCCGAATTGCTCAACACGTGGGGCGTGAGGTCTCCACAGTACATCGATGTTGTCGCCAGTGGTCGGCGGAAGGTGCACGTGCCCGTCGACCTGGGACCGGACCGCAGCGACGCACGGATGCACGCCAAGACCGTAGGATCCTACGCAGTGCCGTAGGGGACCGCACCGCCACTTCCCAGCAAATTAGGGACACTGTTGCTCCTGGGGTATCGGCGAGGACCATTCGCAACCGTCTCCATGAAGCTGGGCTACGGTCCCGCACACCGTTAGGCCGTCTTCCGCTCACGCCCCAACATCGTGCAGCCCGCCTCCAGTGGTGTCGCGACAGGCGTGAATGGAGGGACGAATGGAGACGTGTCTTCTTCAGCGATGAGAGTCGCTTCTGCCTTGGTGCCAATGATGGTCGTATGCGTGTTTGGCGCCGTGCAGGTGAGCGCCACAATCAGGACTGCATACGACCGAGGCACACAGGGCCAACACCCGGCATCATGGTGTGGGGAGCGATCTCCTACACTGGCCGTACACCACTGGTGATCGTCGAGGGGACACTGAATAGTGCACGGTACATCCAAACCGTCATCGAACCCATCGTTCTACCATTCCTAGACCGGCAAGGGAACTTGCTGTTCCAACAGGACAATGCACGTCCGCATGTATCCCGTGCCACCCAACGTGCTCTAGAAGGTGTAAGTCAACTACCCTGGCCAGCAAGATCTCCGGATCTGTCCCCCATTGAGCATGTTTGGGACTGGATGAAGCGTCGTCTCACGCGGTCTGCACGTCCAGCACGAACGCTGGTCCAACTGCGGCGCCAGGTGGAAATGGCATGGCAAGCCGTTCCACAGGACTACATCCAGCATCTCTACGATCGTCTCCATGGGAGAATAGCAGCCTGCATTGCTGCGAAAGGTGGATATACACTGTACTAGTGCCGACATTGTGCATGCCCTGTTACCTGTGTCTATGTGCCTGTGGTTCTGTCAGTGTGATCATGTGATGTATCTGACCCCAGGAATGTGTCAATAAAGTTTCCCCTTCCTGGGACAATGAATTCACGGTGTTCTTATTTCAATTTCCAGGAGTGTATAAAGGTGAAGTACATAAGTTCACTTTTCATATTCATTTAATAACAGCCACCAATATAATTGGAGATGACATACTGAATCCCGAAGAAAAGGCAACAAAAGCGCAGAAAATATGTCGGAAATAGGGGAAACAAACGTAAAATCCATGCTGTGACTTAAACTAAAGAAGGTATTATGAAATTATTCACGGATACAATATTTGGAACCAAAACATTATATATGTAATGATGATTGATAATGTTTGGAACGATGCTACTTTTGCATGTTTTAGAATTAAAAAGCCCACTGATGATAGTAATATTGTCGCTGAAACTAGTTTGGGAAAGAACATAAAACTGATAAAAAGCAAAACTGTTTTCGATTATGGCGGACTCAAAATCCCATATTGTTATACGTCAAATTGTCAGTCATAAACTGCGTCATACAGTGTACTTATTCATGCTACATCAACAAGCAGCCCTGGCGTCAGGAAAGGAGGCATTCTACAGACTCACGTCTCTTGTCAGGAATGGAGGCATTCTACATACTGTTTGTGTGTGTAATGCTTCCATTCCTAGTGCTAAGGCCCCTGTTGATTTGAATATGTACGAGAACTCCACCATTCCTAGCGCTAAGGAAGTCTTGTCCTTCGTAGAGGCCTTCGGTTTACTCTTTCCACCTATCTACTACATCCTGTACGTTGACAATTGAACTACACTTGAAGACCTACCATTAATGTCTTTGTTTTTAATTTCATGTTTCGTGATTTTAACTTTTGTATATGCTTCATTCCCTCCAATGATCCTTTTTTCGATTCCTTCCCGTTTTTCCTCTAGCCATTTGGCCTTGGATTCCTCGCATTACCTATTTATTTTTTTCTTAAGTATTTTATATTACTGTATTTCTATATTTTTCCTGAATCTTTTTACATTTTCTTGTTTCGTAGATCAGTTGAAGTATTTATTTCTGGAGCCAAGCGCTTTGAGCAGTTGCTTTCTGTGAACATACAATGAGAGTCAGGAGGAAAGATAATTACTTGGGGGAGTTATATAAAGACATGTGTCCCGTTCCGAATGGTTTCCGGGACAGAACACCGTTACGTCAGTTTTGTACGATTTTCTTGAATAACTCGAAAACCACTGCTTCTAGCGAAAACGTGCCACAGCACAAAATTAAAGTACATTAAATTTCCTATGTCCCATTCCGCAAAGAGAGCGAGAGTATATTGAAAATCTCGAGCGACGCGCATGCGCTATAGCCTTGGTACTTTTTGTAGGCCAATTTGACGTAGTTTGTCTACTTATAGACCAGAAGTGTCGGATATCAAATTGTTCGTCTCGAATTCCTCTGCATTGTTGTATTACGCTGTAAACAACGACAATCTACTGAGTAATACAGAAGACAAATAAACGTGTCCTGTCTGGAAAACCATTCAGAGTAGGGCATGTGTCCATACGAATTTTTTTGTTCAGAATCACCAATACTACCACCCATCAAAGCACGTTGCCAGGCCAACTTCTGTGATTGCTCTTTCTAGAGCTGTACATTCCTTTACAAAGGGAAATGCCGTGTTGCTAGGGCCTCCCGTCGGGTAGACCTGTCGCCTGGTGCAAGTCCTTTGAGTTGACGCCACTTCGGCGACTTGCGTGTCTATGGGGATGAGATGATGACCATAGGGACAATTTACCACGCCCAGTTCCTGAGCGGAGAAAATCTCTGACCCATCCGGGAATCGAACCCGGGCCCCTTGACACGACAGTCCGTCGCGCTAACCACTCAGTTATCGGGACGGACATTTCTTTTCAAATGACCTGCCAGTTTTGCTACTTTGACAGTAGGGTAAATGCATCAAAGAGAGCACAGTCCCAAAGAGAGCGCAGGGTGTGTTTCTGACAGTTTACTAAGCTGATCAGCCCGCTACTGACAAAGCTATGTTCAGAGTGGTATCAGAAACACCTCATGGGAGTTGTGTGAAAAAATCCTGTTTTTATGATGTGTAACAGGTAAGAATCACTTTTGAGCTATCTTTATGCAGTTTTGGTACTCTATTGCATAATTTACATACAAAATGCATGAGAAACAGCCTTTAATTCTTGATTACCTATGGAAAGGCTGTTTTGCAGTCTGCCATACTGCATCCGCTAGTTTTGCAAATATGATGTGAGCTACAATCCGTTGACTTCGTTTGGATACATTGCTTCTGTACGAAGAAGCGCACATATAACGTCCTCAAAAAGTGCGTGCGTTCTATTTAGAGTTGGTTGGTTGGTTGATTTGGGAGAGAGGACCAAACAGCGAGGTCATTGGTCCCATCGCTTTAGAGAAGGACTGGGAAGGAAGTCGGCCGTGCCCTTTCAAAGTAACCATACCGGAATTTGCCTTAAGCGATTTACGATAATCACGGGAAACCTAATTCTGGGCGGCCTGACGTGGGTTTGAACCGCCGTCCTCCCGAACGCGAGTCCAGTGTGCTAACCATTTCGCCATCTCGCTCGGTCTCTCTTTAGGGCACAACTGCAAATTTGTACCTCTTGAGTGCCTTGCGGAGCCCTAAAGATAGGTTTTGTTTCTGAATGACTTCAAATTAAATCCAGTAATCCGACAGGAAGCTCATCTAAACTGAAGAGCTGCTCACTGAGGCCAGACAACGAATTGAAAATGGAGAAAGCAAGCAAAGGGTGCCACTGCTCTTGGTAAGAATGAGTCCTCTTTAAGGAAAAAACTGAAAGGTGTGATTAGAGAACATAGATTTTGGCGTTTACAGAGGACTGGATGCAGTGCATTAAGTGTGGGAGATGGTGGCACGAACACAGCTCTTCATTTGAGGGTAATATTGCGTTCATTTGTGACATCTGCTAAACGCGTATTATTTGGGCATGTTTTGCGTAGTCTTAAGTACAGGTGAACGAAAGAGTGCGCTTTTCCCGCTTTTTGTGTCGTTGAAAAGATCAATAAAGGTATTACTACTCTGCTGCTGTAGTTTTCTGAGCTTGTAGATTTGGTTTTAATAAATATAAACGTAAAACGATTTTGTTTTCCTATTGATAATAACCCTCAGGCGCTAGCACAGCCACCAGGCCGATTTGATGCCGAAATTTCCGAAGGTACGCTATGTGATCCAAAGCATCCGGACACCCCAAAAAACATACGTTTTTCATATTAGGTGCATTGTGCTGCCACCTACTGCCAGGTACACCATATCAGCGACCTCAGTAGTTATTAGACATCGTGAGAGAGCAGAATGGGGCGCTCTGCGGAACTCACGGACTTCGAACATGGTTAGGTGATTTGGTGTCACTTATGTCATGCGCCTGCGCGCGAGATTTCCACACTCCTAAACATCCCTAGTTCCACTGTTTCCCATGTGGTACTGAAGAGGAAGCGTCACAAAAGCATACAGGCTGACCTCGTCTTTGACTGACAGAGACCGCCGACAGTTGAAGAGAGCCGTAACATGTAACAGGCAGACATCTATGCAGACCATCATACAGGAATTCCAAACTGCATCAGGATCCACTGCGAGTACTATCACAGGCGGGAGGTGTGAAAACTTGGATTTCGTGGTCTAGCGGCTGCTCATAAGCCACGCATCACGCCGGTAAATGCCAGACGACGCCTCACTTAGTGTAAGGAGCGTAAACATTGGACGATTGAACAGTGGAAAAACGTTATGTGTAGTGACGAATCACGGTACACAATGTGGCGATCCGATGGCAGGGTGTAGGTACGGCGAATGCCCGGTGAACATCATCTGCCAGCGCGCGCAGTGCCAACAGTAAAATTCGGAGGCGGTGGTGTTTTGGTGTGGTCGTGTTTTTCATGGAGGAGGCTTGCACCCCTTGTTTTGCGTGGCACTATCACACCACAGGCCTACAGTGATGTTTGAAGCATCTTCTTTCCGCTGTTGAAGAGCAATTCATGGCTGGCAACTGCATCTTTCAACATGGTCGAGCAACTGTTCATAATGCATGGCCTGTAGCGAAGTGGTTACACGACGATGACATCCCTATAATGGACTGGCCTGCACGGAGTACTGACCTCAACGGTATAGGACACCTTTGGGATGTTTTGGAAAGCCGAATTCGTAGCAAGTCTCACCGGCCGACATCGACACCTCTTCTCAGTGCAGCATTCCAAGAAACCTTCCAGCACCTGACTGAACGTATGCCTGAAGCTGTCATCAAGGCTAAGGGTGGGCCAACACCAAATTGAATTCCAGCATTACCGATGGAGGGCGCCACGAACTTGTAAGTTTTCAGCCAGGTGTCCTGATACTTTTGATCACATGGTGTCAATTTATAAAGCGCTCAACAAAGGTGCGTGGGTGGCACCGAATGTGTTGCCGTCCTGGGGTCTCTCAGATGCTTTTTTATTTACACATTGAAAAAGCATAAGTACCTTTTCTGCTGAGGATCAAGTTCAGATTTCGTCGAATGGTTCTGAACGGTTTCTAGAGGTTCCAACCAGTATAGGAGAGCACAAATTGCGATTGCGCTGGAGTCCAATGGATGTTCAATGTTTATGTGGCTGGCTCCACATGTTCTTAGAGAAGGGTTGAAACGTCCGAGTGTGTCAAGGACGTCAATATTTGTCAATAACATCTTGTTGCTCATCGCACTGCGAGCTGTCGTTTTCGTCTGCGAAAAGTGTGCTTTCATTGACACCCTTTTGCCACCCCTTGAGCCTTATTGTGTCGATTCTGAGCGGTGGTGTGTCCGATTTGTTTTTCTCGTTCACCCATAAGAAAATCGTGTGATTTCAACGCTGGGTGTCGGGTTCTGACCGCTATCGCAGAGACGTCAAAAGTAGGGGTGAAATATGGTATAAGGTGTTGTAACTACCTTTTCATTATGTGACACGTCCACAGTGGCATTGGGTAGAATTGTGGCGAAATTTGTTGCCAATGTGTCATCGTTAACCCATCTTAGGGCTCTGGTGAACTTCTTAGTGTTGTGTTGGCAAAAGAGCCAACAGTGTGTTACTAGAGGAGGCGGAAATGCACGCGATTTAGCTCACGCAGGCTGGCGTGAGGAGGGAAGGACTATACTGACGTGAGGTCTGGAACATGACAAGGAATTAGAATTCAGAAAGCGGACATAGCTAGTTTGATACTTAACTTTATCCATTAATGATGAACGTCGCTTTTGACGGTACATGATTCACAATATTATCTGTTCAGAATACATTCGTAGTAACTGAATGTGGCGCCTTGCTAGGTCGTAGCAAATGACGTAGCTGAAGGCTATGCTAAACTTTCGTCTCTGCAAATGAGAGCGTATGTAGGCAGTGAACCATCGCTAGCAAAGTCGGCTGTACTACTGGTGCAAGTGCTAGGGAGTCTAGACTAGACCTCCCGTGTGGCGGCGCTCGGTCTGCAATCAGTGGCGACACGCGGGTCCGACGTATACTAACAGACCGCGACCGATTTAAAGGCTACCACCTAGCAAATGTGGTTTCTGGCGGTGACACCACACTTAGCTGTGGCGTTTATCTTCGCATGTGTCGACACCTTGTAGTTTGAAGCCTCGCAGGGTCCTGGAGTGTCTTCACAGGGCGCCATATTTCTTCAGGCACCTTTTAGCTAAATTTCAAACTTATGCGTCGTAATTTCGTTAAAGTGAATCTTTAATTCTGTTGCGCAGTGCGACCGGAGTTTCTGTGTTTCCAATGTCATGTTACTCCCTGAGTGCGTAACTAAAACCCGTTCACTTTCTCTTGCTTGTTAAAGAAAAGGGAGCATGCGGTGCGAGACCTGCAGTAAACCAGCACAGCTGAGTTCTGTGTTCACCGCGGTATTGTCGGAGCTTCTGCTGTACGAGGTGGAAGGGCATAGGCCATCGAATTACTTATATATAAATGCCTTATTTGCTATACAAAACACGTGTATATATCGCCAGTACCTGTCTAGTGTGCTCGTACTACTTAAAGAAAGAACATCTATGGTCGGATATCGAGAAGACGTGCTTTCGGACATGCCACGACCACGATTTACGCCTCAAAACAAAGAGTTTTGAAAGCTGTTTCATTTATTGTAGCGAAAAGTAACAGTTAATTCTAAATAAAGTTGTTGAAAAGTAAACAGTATGAAACACAAAGGAACTGCTTGAACAGTTTGTACCGTGCAGTGTAGTTGCTGCAACTCGAAAATAAGATTTGATCAGCTTTTTTCCGCATGATCTTAATATTAACATATACTGATTATGGGTTCCACACCGAGAAAGAAAAGTGAATGGGAGAAAACGTGAAATAAGTTACAGACAAAGCAGGAAAAATTAATGTAGAGGAATGTAGCAAGAAGAAAAGTAATGGAACATTCTAAGAAAGAAGCGTGATGGGGAAGGACGCCATGTATCCTTCCACTTGCAAACGGCTCTTAATCAGAACGTCTGGATCCAGAAGACTATTGCATGTTTCGGACAGTGCATGTTTTACTTATTCGTTATTTATTTATTATAAAGTGGTTTTCTCACCCATACAGCTACAGGTGTTCAAGCCTGCTGTGTATGAGCTGTTAGGCTATCGTACTGTATGCTGATATTCATTTTCATTTCTCTATTATAAACTTTTTCTCTTCTGTAGGCGCTTTAGAGCTGAAGCAGGTACTTTTAAAGTGTTATGTAGGTGCATGGCAGAAGCTGGGTTGGCAGCACTGCCATTACTAATTTTTGCTATTTTGAAAGACGGACCCAAGGCAACCACCCTCAGCGTCTCATTTGACATGCGTCACAATATCGTAGGTTACTTGCCCTAAGGTGCTACTTTTAATGACTGATTTGTATTTCCAACTTATTCTCACATTTATTCATTTATGAAAAACTTTCGTTGCCTTGTTTAGTTCGACCTTTTGGAAGGATATTAAAGATTTCACCCCTCCCCCTCCACCCTAAAAAAACTGCCATTTTGGGCGGTGCCATTCTTCGCCTCCTCCCCCCTCCCCCCCCCCCTCCCCCCCCCCCCCCCCCCGCCCAACAAACTAACCTCACTAGAGCTGGTCCTGCACATACCTCACGAAGATAAACTAGCCTATTTGCGACATGTTTTCCTGCTGCTCATTCTCTCTCGTACATTTCTCTTTCGAACTGATCGCATGTGAGACATGTTACAGTGTATTATTTGTTGGCTATAAGAACTGCGCTAAATGGAATGTGAAATTGGATTGATTGCCTGAAATTCAACGAATTTAAATTCCAGCTGTGTTATGACATGATTTTCATTCAACTTTTGGAACACAGAAATTACTCAGTTAATATATTTTGTATGTTTTCGTGGGGTTAACTTGTCATTTAGGCAGAAAGTGTTGACTGGATAAAGAATGTGATTAGAATTATGTCTGAGATTGTCAACAAAAATCTTCCAGGCCTGTGTTTTAACAATTAAGAATAGCAATCACAGCAATTTCTGAAAATTGTTATTAAAAATTCGTAGTGTACTGAGAGTAATAGGAGTAGTCATGAATATAAAATTGGAAGGAAAAATGATCCGCACTTTCCTCTAATGAATGTAAATTTTGTGCATACCTGAGTAAAACAAGTAGCTACAAAACTCTTTTATAATTTGACCATGATAACAAAATATGCACTAGTATCTTCAGATTTAGAATAATGCTGTTGCTCCTTCACAACTCATTCCACATCGAACAGGTATTTTTGAATATAAATAAGTAGCAAATCACGAACCTGGTCAGCACGAATCCAAATAAATACCAATTCTTAATTGTTTCTGCCACATTCTGTTCAAATGATGATTCCACATCGTAGTGTTTACATAAAGATACATGACTGTTTATCATGAATATGATCTCTGGAACATCTAACATTACTATCTCCACAATGTAATTTCAATGTGTAACGTACTATACATTAACAGACGCTAAATACACCGTCCAAAAAACTGTAGCTTTCAGCAGAGACTGGATGTCTGAAATGCATTATTACACGGTACTTTTAATCATAATTTGTGCGGTTTGATGCACTTGAAACGTATTTCACCAGCTTTTGTCCAACAGAAATGAAGGGCAGATCTTTTATGAAACCAGATACCTGTACTAAGCTTTTCGACGACTGGCTGGTTAGTTTTCTTTTGTATTGAAACAGGAAAACAAAAAAGGCATTTATGTTGCCATAGTTTGGTTATTGTTGGAGGACCCATTCTGTAACTGTTTCTTTGTAAGTGCTCAAATTAAATTGTCCATCTCCCATTAAGCGAAATAACTGCTGCATTGTTTCGCAGTAATGGGGGACGCTGTCTCAGTCGCTGCTCATAATCGTTCTGTGCACTGCTAAGAATTCTCTTTAGGATGAATGCAGAAACGAAGTTTTGTGAACAAATACGGTTTTTCCTCACCCTATGCAACATTGTTGGTACTGCTCCTTTTTCCTTTAAGGCGAAGAGTGGAAAAATTTTTGTATCGACAACACTTCGTTTGTACTGTGCGTTTGTGTTTTTATTGTTCCTAGTGTCTGCATTTTATGGATTAAGTTTACGACTGCGGGACATCTACAGCACTAATCTACAGGACAATTTCATGAAGGATTTATATGTCTGTAAACTGGTATTTGGAGTGAGTGCATCCATTACCTCAATTCTAAGAAGCACAATTTTAAGACAGAGACACGTTAATAGCATATATGCAAAAATAACTGCAGTAGATGCATTCTTGTTTAAAGATATCGAGAGGGAATATGTTACCACAGCCTCCGTCGTGCGTCGATTGATGTATGGGGTTATCATTTATACAGCTTCATTAATCATCGCAACTTTGTGGATTGCATTACCTCAGGGTCGGTTTCTTTCGTCGACACCTGTGTATTTCGGCCATGTCGTAAGGAATATGGTTACCTTGCAGTTTTGTGCACTTAACGTGATACTGTTCAGAAGATTTCAAAAACTGAATAAATATCTTCTCCGAAGTCTAAACTTTTCTACAGAAGATGAGCTTGACTGTATGATAATGTCCTCTGTTAGGATTTATCCAAGGAAAGATATTCCACATAAATGTCACGAGGTATATGTGACCGATCCGCATTCATTAGTCTCCAGAAAGAGATTACATAACTGGAATAAGCGAAATATGATGATTAAGGTACAGCACGTGCTGGGATGTGATGATGGTATTCCGCTGGCTGACTTGAAGAAAGTGCATGACCTCCTTTCCGATTTGGCTAAAACTGTCAATGCTGCATACAGTGTACAAAACCTTATAGAAGTAACAAGTTCTTTTGTGAACATTGTAATCAATGTTTACTTGGTAGTGGCACATTTTCTACGTGTGGGAGTAATCTGGTCTGGTGAATCATCAGGTGCGATCCTAGTGCGGTATCTACCGTGGGCGCTGATGTCGGTGTGGCGGCTGGTCGGCATCGTGTACAGCAGCGAAGTGGTGGTCCAGGAGGCTAACCACACGGAACAGCTGGTCGGTAAGCTGTCGCTGCTGTCACCACTGGTTGGCCGCGTCCACCACACAGCTCTGGAGAAGTTCGCCCAACAGCTGAGATGCAGTCGACTCAGATACCATGCTGCAGGGTTCTTCCTCATGGACAGGTCACTACTGACAGGTTGTGTATCAGCCATCACGACCTATATCGTTATCCTCGTGCAGTTTGCTGACGTCAATCCTAGCAGCAAGTAACGTATATTAGGTTCAATTCCTTAGTTCCACAACATGATCGACTTTATCAATTAGTACTGTGTGATGCTTTATTTCTTGTAGTAGTGTGTTTTTGTTAAACATTTTTAGACGCAATTTGTTTATTTTGGACTGTTTCCTGAATAAGAACTAATGAACTCACTGTCTTGTGGCCAAAGGCAAAAATAATAACTACTTCTTCTTCAGCATGAACGAGAGAGGAACAGTATTTCATTATCTAAATAAGTGTGTATCAGGTACTGGGCTGCACTCATCATCACAGTGATTACGTATTCGAGAATGACTGCAAGTGGTTGAATGCCTGTTCTTGAAGACGTTGAAATATTGAGGGAATTAATGCGTTTAATCATCCTCTTAACTAATGTTGTCGCGACAGGATTTGTTAATCGGCACTTTTAACGAAAATTATCACTTCAAAACCAAATAATGAATTGTTTCTAACCCTCTACAATGATGGATTTTTGTTAAGAATGCATCACGTTGTACAGCTACGAGTGATATCGTAGACATGGTTTCGCGTGAAGCGCAAGATTTGCGCCGATTCTGTGGAGATGGATTTAGTAGAGAATGCCCAACGCTGTGAAGTCAATTAGTGTTGACTAAATTTATTAATTGTAAGATAATAGTATTGGAGTCCAGCCTTTAAGGAAAAATGTTTCAGGCGTGTCATCTGCAGAAATGCAAATAATGTACTACATTACTTTCGATTTGTTCGAATAAAATATGCTTTTTGGAACACAGTTGATTTCAGTGAGCCTTCCCGATGCCAATGAAACTATGTGATTCGATAGACCTCTTCAGGTCTCAAACATCTATGGTGTATGTCTGTAGACTGAAGTGACGAATGAAAACTGTACAAAGGTCGGGATTCAAAGCTACCCATTGTGGGGCGGCATGTTGATCTTAGGTTCGCCGTCTTTTTACGAGAGCCTGGCAACTATTTTTGTAGTCAGCCAGAAAGCGATGGAGAACATACTGTCCATATTTTCCAGTCTGCACGTCCACATTCTTGTCCAGCCCACTGAAAGAAATGTTTCTATTCTCTATTTGCCTAACGGGATCAGGACTGAAGTTTTGGAAATCTAATTGATACATATATTTAGTAAAGTTCCTCACGCACAACATGAAGTATTTATTATGTTCATACTGACAGTAAATCTCTCTACCCTGAACAGCACAATAAGAAGTTCAGAGGCGACCTATATGGTAAGTTCCTACCAAATTGTCTTTCGCCCTGACTACAGATACTAAAAAAATACTCGAAATAATTGCTCGCCACAAAAGAAGAAAATAATTGTCACCACTTGCCACGCAGATTTGTAAATATCACGGACGGCACACTAACAGTTACTTTTGGGAAATCTGAGCGATCCAGGACGGTGTACAGTCCTCGAGAGTTCACTGTCAATTATTACGGAAAATACGTGTTTTGTCACAGTCTGTCTCTGACGTCATCCGCGGCAGCGCGCTCTCCGGCGTTTGACAGACACGGGTCTTACACAGTGGCTGGGTGCGAAGTGAAGTCTAGTCTTGCTGACGCTGACGCTGAAAAGACGAGCCTATCCTTGGCTCGTGGTGGTGCGGTTCCTGCAAAAGAGAGAAAGATATATTACCACTCTTGTTGATTGGTCCTAGCTGGTATAACCTGAAAAAGAGAAAGACATACTCTGTTTAGGGATTAGTAAAACTTAATCCCTCAGCAGGTCAGGCCAACGCGTGGTTGGCCTGTGATGAGGTTGTTGGCCCAGTCCAAAGATGAGCCGGTTTCGGGAGCGTCCCGTCTTCTCGTAGAAGATGGCGATGGCGCGAAACCTGCCTCGGAGAGGCAGCGTCCCGGTGTCCTCGTGGAGTTGGCGCGTCGAGAAGCGCCTCGGAAGATGCACAGCAGTCTAGAGGGCGCGGTTCTGTATCCGCTGCAGAGTCGCAATGTGACCATCTGCGGCTTTCCCCCACACCACGGCCGCATACTCTAACAGTGGGCGAACCAATGTTAGGTTTTGAGATATTAGATACAGTAAATACGTTTCCTATCTGAATTGATTTCCTTACATTTGTTCTCGTTTGTTCTGTAGCATAAGATGAGTTTGTTCTGCAGCATGAGTTGACATTCGCTATAAGTAAAAAGTCCTAATGAAATGAAACTTTGTCCGTTGGTATCTGAACCCTAATCCGTATTTTTCTCTGAGTTACAACTTTATCGCACAACAACATACAAAATAATCATCAGATTTACCAATTTAAAACGAAATATATGTTTCTTTTTCCTAATCCGCTGACAGTTTCCCTGAAAGCACTGATCTCACCAAGAGTGCTGAGAGACCATATAAGAACAGAACATCAAAAATATTCTCTAAATATCTTCAATTTATGCACAAAACAGTTTTCTGTTTAGCCAAGGCTATGATATTTAAACTTTTAATAAAAAATTCTTCCACGTTTTCATTAAATGTTATGCAGGATCAAAAAGAAAACAAAACTATAGAAAAGCAGGCAAAATGGTTTCATTGATGTGGGTTTCACTAGGTTCATCATTATTATGACTACTAAAACAAAACTCGTTACACTCATTAAACAGCGGCTTTAGGATGAATTAAGAATTTTGTTTCGTTAATTAGACAATGTAAGAAATATGTAACAGCCTGGATTTTTTTCTGTAAATTCTGTTAGGGGCATGAAAAGCTATTGAAAGTTTGTTTGTTTCATGATACTACAAATACTTTACAGCCACAAATTCTCCATTCAAAAAGTACTTGTAAGTGACACACAGATATGGTATAACTAGATGTAATCATGCACTGTCAAATGTGCTAATTACAGAAAAATGATAATTTCAGCAGTGAGGAGATAAATAGGACAAATAAAAGATGCCATCCGTATTACGTCCTTCATTTCGCAATTTAGTCATAAAATTGACGATTAAGGAGTATTTTCTAATGAGGAGTGTGTCTTATATTACCTCATTCAGGAAACATAGTGCCGTGAATTCATTACTAATACGTTTCAAATTTCCTTTACTTTTTTGGAGTATTTTTTCATGTAACACAGTGCTCATGCAAAATGAATTCTGGTGCTGCATCTTAAATCTCCTTCCTTCCTTTAAGTATGATGACAGCACTTCATTATTGTAGTTGAAACACGATCTGAGACATTAAACATGCTGCTCATCACACTTTTCAATCGATACACAGTGTTGACGGAAAGCGCTGCTTTCTTTCCTGTTACAAACAAAATGAATTTTGAAGCGGAATTTGCGTACCCATTCAATAAAGCGGCCTCAAATTAGCCTAGTTCGATGTTCGGTTTATTGTTTTATATTAACAGGAACGTTAAAACACGACAAATAAAGAGTACTGCAACAGCGACTGAGCACCACTGTTGCATGGTGGCAGCAGCCTGCATGGGCCAGGATGGTGTTTGTTGTTGCTGAAATACTGGTTATGCTTTGTGTTTTAATGTCTCTGTCAGCAGCAATCGATAAACATAATACCACACCAGACTGATTTGAGATCGCTCTATCAGCATGTAAATTTCCACTTCAGACATAATTTTGTTTGTAAAAGAAACCAATGCTTTCCGTCAACACTGTGCGGAGCATGAAAGACGTGACGAGTGATATTTCTTCGGGTTGACGCCAGCTACACATTGCAAAAAAGGAAATGGTAAATATCGGCCAAAAGACCAGAGAAAAAGCGCCTGACGACTTTTAGGAGGGATGCCCACGATAAAAATAAGTATATTCTTAAAATTTTTCTTTGAAAATTATTAACATCATGCGATTTATTTGTCAGTTAATCAATGCATTCGCTGTAACTGAGTCTCAAACTGAGCGACAGACCTGCCCAAATGCTGTTTACTAAATAAAATCACTAAGACAGGACAATGGGGTGATGGACGGCCCTGTTTGGAATCGTGGCTCGATGTAGTCACAGGATCGTACATCTCTGCTTTCATGACCATCAGCTGAACTCGCTGCAAGAAATAATTGTAACCTGCGAACATTCAGTCAAACTATCCAAGACTAGTAAGTAATGCGAATTTTTAGAATAAAACAAGTGGCAATAAAATAGAATAATGATGACAATAATAATAAGATAATAATAATGATAAAATGGTTACATTCTTCTGGTTAACAAATGTAGACGGCACTAGAGGATTCGAAATGAATGATGTGGTAACTTAGTCGCTCAGTCAATGCAACTAAATTGTTAAAAAGGCGATGCCACAATAATTCACTTTAAACGTCAAAATCAAGTAACTACAGTATTCAAATGCAGTAAAAGTTAAAAGCCAGATGAAACGTTCCTTTTGTCCATACTCGAAGCTTCGCGGCGTCACGTGTAATCGTAATAGCGCCACAAAATTATTTATATTTTATGCTGTCAGTCCCGCGTACTTTTATCTTTAACATGACACATTGCAACACGTCTCGAACATGTTTTGCTCATCATAAAGTGTTAATATTTACAGATGTTATTTTAGATAAAATGTCTTTGTCTAAATTAACCCTGAACTGTTTTTGTTCCCTGTTCTGCTGTTGGAATGGCTATTGGGGCAGACAGAAATCGAGGTCCAGTTTTGTCTTCTGCGAGCTTGGTGCTGTGCCTCTTGCTGAGAGTTAAACTAAAGCGATTTTGACGTCCCAAAGCTTCATCTGGGTCGTCATCACCCTGGAGATGCTGTTGTCCAACATAATACTATTGCACTGCTGCATTGAACAACAGCTGTGCCAGTGTGCCAACTATGCAGATGAAGCTTTGGAATGTCAAAATCATTGGGGCACCAACTACAACAACGAGAAACAACAGCTCCACGCCAGCTGAAGACAAAATTGGACATCGTTTTCTGGCTACCCTTATAGCCACTCTACCTGCAGAACAGTGAACAAAAGCAGTTCAGATTAGAGATTAGATTAGATTAGTACTTGTCCCATAGATCATGAATACGACACTTCGTAATGATGTGGAACGTGTCAGGTAAATAAAAGGTGTCTATACAAGATATAAAAGGTGTCTACACAAGATATTACATTACACAAAATATTACATGTCACTTAATATTTTTCTTTTTTTAATTTTTTTCTTTTTTGTGGGGGGGTTGGGGAAATTACCCACTTACTATACGCAAAAATTCATCTAATGAGTAGTTGCCATTAAGAAATTCTTTTAATTTCCTTTTAAATGCTATATGGCTATCTGTCCGACTCTTGATGCTATTAGGTAAGTGACCAAAGACTTTCGTGGCAGCATAATGTAGCCCCTTCTGAGCCAAAGTTAGATTTAACCTTGAGTAGTGAAGATCATCCTTTCTCCTAGTGTTGTAGCCATGTACACTGCTATTACTTTTGAATTCGTTCGGATTGTTAATAACAAATTTCGTAAGTGAATATATATATTGTGAGGCTACAGTGAAGATCTCTAGCTCTTTAAATAAGTGTCTGCACGATGATCTTGGATCAGCTCCAGCACTTATTATGATTACACGCTTTTGTGCAATGAACACTCTTTTACTCAATGATGAGTTACCCCAGTTAGTTTAGGCTGTCGGTTTGTCTTTAAGTAACATCTGAATGCACAAATGTCTGATGATGAAGAAAACATGCCTGAAACGCTTTACTTTATGTTAAATAAAATATGAAATAAATAAATATGGATGGTAGCAGAAAAAACCGAATAATTTTTGAATAGTCACGGTTCCTAAACTTGCCAGTGTGGCCATAATTAATGAGAATCCATGTACTCTTGGCGATGTGCGCCACACAAGACTAATGCTCTGCGGATGAAATCAGAAATGTTTTTGGCGAACCTGGATTGACTATTGTATCTCAAAATCTATTCAGATTAAACAAAGGTCGCCAGCCTCACGTAAACCCATGAGAGAGGGCTAAATTTCACAAACCGAAAGTCAATACTTAAAATTCCCATGGCTAACTAACTGTTTTCATGTAATATTCCTAGATCCGACCGGTGGGCAGGGGAATATTCATCGCTAAAAGATCAATAAATCACCTTTAACTGGCTAGTAGCAACTACCGTTGATATTAGCCTTACCAACTATACATGAACGCAGTTCAATGTCAACACGGAAAAGGTCACTCAAGATTTGTCACTTCCAGATTCTCTTAGAATGCAGTGAAATTTACTGAGCAGTAAAACTTTGCTTCAGTGCGTGATTATAATGGTATCAGATTCCTCAAATACCTTTTAAACTTCACTGGCACTCGATAAACAGAGTCCCATTCCATTAGACACAAAATATTCGCTAGCTCATAAATACCTGAAATCTATTACGGCGATGAACATAGTAAAACTTGTGATATCATAAGTAGAATCCCTCACTCTATCTAGAATCAGTTCCAAAATGGAGGTGAAATAAGTTAAAGTTCAATGCTGCACATCATCGAAAGCTTATGATGTGTTAAAGTTACATCCAGCTCTCAGACTCTAAATGACACTTGGCTGAGACTTTTTCTAAATACACGCAAATATTAAAGTATTTTCTCGCAGTCGCTTGCTTCCCAAAGGCTGAAAATACACTGCCTGTTCTCCAATACATCATAGCGCACTCAAAATACTGTGGTCAGTAGATGGCAGGGCATGCGAGGGGAGAGTTGTAGTGGTGGAGGCTGTGGGCAGGCGCTGTAGGAGAAATGCCGAGCGCTGGAGGGGAAGTGCCATCCTAAACTGAAGCCTACAGTTACATTTTTTGTAAATACGAGGGTGAGTCAAATGAAAACTTTAAATTTGTAATAACAAATCAAAATTTCGGGCTGTTATCCTGTAAGTTGGTAAATGTGCTACAAACATCGCACAGAATGGCCTGTAGGTGGCAGCATAGTGCAGATGCACACATACCGTCGCAGTATAATGATGGCCGCCCCACTTGCGACTAGCACCAGGGAAGAACAGAGTTCTGTTATTCGGTTTTTACGTAGTGAAGGTGTGAAAACTACTGAAATTCATCGACGAATGAAGGTTCAGTATGGTGATGCAAGTTTGTCACAGCAGCAAGTCTATGAATGGAGTAGGAAGTTCACAAATGGTGTGACTTCAGTGGAAGATGCTTCTCGTCCAGGTCAGGCACAATGAGTTGTGACTCCACAGAACATTGCAGCAGTTGAAGCTATGGTGAAGGAAAACCGCCGAGTGACACTGAATGACATTGCAGCATGTTTACAGATTAGTCATGGATCAGCACACCACATTGTGCATGGTGTGCTCCCGTTTCACAAAGTATCTCCAAGATGGGTGCCATGGCGGCTGACTCCTGAAATGAGAGAACGATGTGTTGATGCTTGTGAAGAACTTCTTCGGCCCTTTGAACAAGAAGGTGATGGCTTCTTTTGCAAGAATCGTTACTGGGGACTAAACCTGGGTTCACTTCCACCAACCGGAAACGAAGACAGCGAGCAAGGGATGGCGCCATTCCTCATCACCAAAACCAAATAAGTTTCGAACAGAACCATCAGCAGGGAAGGTTATGCTGACTCTCTTTTGGGACGAAAAAGGCGCCATTTTGGAGCATTACATGCCAAGAGGGACCAGTGTCACCAGTGCATCATACGCAGATCTCCTAAAAAATCATTTGCTGTCTGAATCAAATCAAAGCGACGTGGATCGCTGTCAGCAGGTGTAATTTTGTAACATGACAATGCAAGGTCCCCCATTGCCTGTACAACAGTTGTAGCAATCACAGAGCTGAATTTTGAGTATCTTCCTCATCCACCATACTCACCAGACCTTGCCCCAAGTGATTTCCATATGTTTGGATCACTCGAAGACGCAATGGGAGGAAAGAAGTTCCGTTCTGATGAAGAGGTACGCCACGCGGTGCATGAGTGGTTGCGCGGACTACGAAAAGAATTTTTTTCTAAAGGATTTTGTGCACTTTGTAAGCGCTGGAGGACTTGCATTGAGCGTGGGGGAGACTATGCTGAAAAGTGGTACAGCTTTGTACCACTTCTACACAATAAATAATATTTAAAAAAATATTTAAGGTTTTCATTTGACTCACCCTCGTTTTAAGCCGGGCGCTATCACACTCACACTTGCATGGTGACCATTCAAAAAGATCTGTCACCTGTTTTTGATTAGTACCCAAAAAGAATTTCGTCGAAAATGCAGCGAATTATTTTCGTCTGGTTTTTTAAACATTCGTAACTTTCAGAGAAGTGTCACGAATGGGGAATTTGGACAAAACCTACACAGTTCTCTTGTTGCCATATTAAAATTTGCTTCTTTTTGTCAAAGGCCAGCGGAATTAACAGTCTCAAGTCACTAGTATCTGTGCAGACGCAACTGCGAGAGAATTCTAAAACAGTGGTTATTTAAGTTTATGGTCAGCAACTTATGAAAAATCACATCCTCAGTACAAAATAAACGTGTAATGACTGCACTTAAGTTGTTCCAAAACCCAAAGCATTTCTCGTTTCACCAGCTATCGATGGCCCTGAAGAATTACAGCCTGCCATCAACAAAGTCTGTAGTTAGTGAATTAACACGGTAAATAATGATGTTTTGCACAATAACAATATCACAAAACTATCCCCTCTTTGCGTGCCATCATCTGCCAAAATGTCATTTCGATACCTCAAACCGTTTATGAAATTTGAGAAATGTTGCAGCTATTTCACTCTGACTATCGTTGGTGCAGTGCGATCGCTAATGAGTGCGCTACTTCAGATCAGTTTTCTCGAGAATTATTGACAGACAGACATCTCCACCCAAGTCTAAAGAAAAATCCAATACGTTAGCTAAAATTCATATGCAGTAATATATTATGTAATATGCACGAAACGCAGAATCATAGCGCCACCTACTTTTCATTGCAAACATTTTCGAATTTCGCGCAGCGTCTTATTTCAATGTAAATATCACCACAACTATGCCAGTTAACGAAATGATGGGCATATCATAATAAACCTGGCATATAAAGTTGCAAGTAAAGCAAAAATAAAATTTTTTACTAAATAATTTCTGTAAAATCGTTTGAGAAAGTTGCAGGACGTGCGCGTCGATTCTGTCATCGCCCAACGGCTGCAAGGAGGCAGACGCTTGTCGGCTTCCCCTTCTGAACAAACGAATGAACTCGCCCAGCGCTCTGGATGAAAACTGGTCACTACGAATTGACATCCTGTGAGACCTACATTTGAAGGCTGATCCACACCTACTGACCGCCACATGCAAAATGGCCAGCACCGACTGTTCACTCGCGCTTTTAAGCATTTGGTTTCCCCTACAAAATTCACAATATACTTAAAGTATAGAAAATGGACCACCATTCAGAATATACGTAAGCTACATATCTGACATGTATGTTAAAGGAAAGATCTTTCTCGACATTTCCCATCAGATAATACTCATTATTCCATATCTAAATGTGTAACGATAACAAAGTGAGACACGAATTTTGTGCATATTCACTTAAGACGAATAACAAAGGAAAAGTTGCCAAGACATGTAGAACTATGAAGTTGACCTGCTCATTGAATGGGTATTTTTACACTCTATCCAGTGGCGTTATCAATCCTTACATGCAAATCACAACTCTCAAATGACGAGCGTCTTTAATATAGGCTGAATTAACAATTAATTAAATAAACAAAAAATCAAGTAATAATCTAGACATATGTTACTTGATTAAGTAGGAAGATGTGTAAGGAAAGCCATGCTGAATTCATTTACTATATAACTAAGGAGAATACGATGGTATGATAAATTTATATAATTAAAAGATTATAAGATACCTAACAACACAATAAATAATACATGTATCAATGTATGACTTTCAGTCATGATGGCTGGAGTACTAAGCTATCATCCAATATCTTGTTTGTCATGATCGAATGAAGCATTCATCAGTTATTAATTTTTACTGTTTTTTGTAAGATTATTCATTTAATGTACTACCTAAGCCACCCCTGCCTGCGAACCATGGATCCTACTGTCAGTAGCGTGGCTTGCGTGACTCAGTGATACAAATAGCCTTACCGTAGGTGCAACGACAGTGGAGGGGTAACTGTTGAGAGGCCAGATAAATGTGTTGTTCCTGAAGAGGGCGGCAGCTTTTTCAACAGTCGCAGAAGCAACAGTCTGGGTGACTGACTCATCTGGGCTTTCAACATCAACCAAAACGGCCTTTCTGTCCCGGTACTGCGAACGGCTGAAAGCAAGGGGGAAATTACAGCCATATTATTTCCTGAGGGCATGGAGCTCTACTGTATGGTTACGTGATGATGGCGTCCTCTTAGATAAAATATTCTGGAGCTAAAATAGTCCCCAATTTGGATCTCTGGGCGGAGACTATTCAGGAGAATAGGCGTTCTAAGGATAGGAACATGGGATGTAAGATCCCTTAATGGGCAGATAGATCAGAAAATTTAAAAAGGGAAATAGGTAGGATGAAGTTAGATACAGTGGGAATTGTGAAGTTCGGTGGCAGGAGGAATAGGACATCTGGTCAGATGTCCAGGGTGAAACGCAGAAATGGATTTAATAATGAAAAAGAGAACTGGAATTGCGTGTGAGCTATTATGAACAACATAGTGAACGCATTATTGCAGCCAAGATAGACACGAAGCCCACACCTACTACAGTAGCACAACTTTATATGCCGACTAGCTCCGCTGATGATTAAGGGATTGAAAAAATATGAGATGAGACAAAAGAAATTATTCAGCTAGTTAAAGGAGACGAAAATTTAATTGTGATGAGAGGACTGGAATTCGATAGTAGGAAAAGTAACAGAAGGTAAAATAACAGACGATTATGGACTGGAGGAAAAGAATGGAAGAGGAAGCCACCTGGTAGATTTTTGCACAGAGCAAAATTTAATCATCAGCTATACATGGCTCAAGAATCATGAAAGATGAGTGTATTCGTGGGATGACATGGAAACACCGGAAGGTTTCAGATTTGATGTAGAATGGTAAGAAAGAGATTTCGGATCAGATTTTAAATTCTAAGAATTTCCAGGGACATATGTTTATTGGTTGTAGATTAAAATCGAATAAATTCCAAAAAGGTAGGAAATTAAGGAGATGGGACCTGGATAAGTCGAAAGAACCAGAGGTTGATGGGGGCTTGAGACGGAGCTTTAGGCAACGGTTGATTAGAACAGAGAAAAAGGAGAGAAGAATTTGACAGAGTTCTAAAAGACGAAGTCGAAAAAGGGCCCTGGGAATAGACAACATTCCTTCAGAACTGCTGATACCCTTGGGAGAACCAGGCATGTTAAAACTCTACCATCTGGTGTATTAGGTAAATGGGACAGGCGAAATACCCTCAAACTTCAAGAAGAATACAATAATTTCATGTCCAAAAATGCAGGTGCTGATAGATGTGAATACTACCGGAGTATGAGTTCAGTAAGTCTTGGTTGCAAATTCATAATACGAATTATTTATAGAAGAACGGAAAAACTGGTAAAAGCCAACTTCGAGGAAGATGAGTTTGGATTTTGGATATCTAGGAACACGCAAGGCAGTAGTGACTACGACTTATCTTAGAAGATATGTTAAAGAAAGGCAAATATACGTTTATACTATTTGTAGACTCGGAGAAAGCTTTTGACAGTGTTGGCTGGAACACTCTCTTTGAAATTCGGGAGGTGGCAGTGGTAAAGTACAGAACGTTAAAGGTTATTTACAACTTGTACAGAATCCAGACAGCAGTTATAAGAGCCGAGGGGTTGAGAGAGGAGTGACATAGGGCTTTAGCCTATTCCCGACGTTATTCGGTCTGTGCACTGGACAAGTAGTAAACCAATGAAAAATTTGGCGTAGGAATTAAAGTTCAGGGAGAAGAGATAAAAACTTTGAGATTTGACAATGACATTGTAATTCTGTCACAGACAGCAAAGGGCAGTTCAACGGAATGGACCATGTCTTGAAAGAAGGATATAAGATGAACATCAACAAAGGCAAAAGAAGGATAACGGAATGTAGTTAAATTAAATGAGGTGACGCTGAGGGAATTACATTAGGAAGAGTAGTAGATGAGTTTTTCTATTTGGGTAGCAAAATAACTTATGATGGCCGAAGAAGAGAGGATATAAAATGTAGACTGGCAATGATAAGGAAAACGTTTCTGAAGAAGAGAAATTTGTTAACACCAAATGTAGATTTATGTATCAGGAAGTCTTTCCTGAAAGTGTTTGTTTGAATTTTAGCCATTTAGACTATGAGCAGTTTAGAACAAAAGAGGACAGAAGGTTTTGAAATATGTTACAGAAGAATGCTAATCTTTAGGTGAGTAGAGCGCATAACCAATGAGGTACAGATGGAACTGGGGAGAAAAGAAATTTGTGGCGCAACAAGACCAGAGGAAGTGATCGGTTGACTGGACAGATTCTGAGATATTAAGGGGTCACCTATGTAATGCTCGAGGGAGGTGTGTGTGTGTGGTGGGCAGGGGGGGGGGGGGGAGGAGAATGAAAACTCGTAGAAGGAGACCAAGAGATGGATAGAGTAAGCAGACTGGGAAGATGAAGGTTGCAGTAGTTATTTAGAGATGAAATTGCTTGCCCAGGATAAAGCAGTATGGAGAGTTGCATCAACCTAGTCTTCAGACTGAAGAGTACTACAACAATACTACCTAGCTTCTGTTGTTTTCGTGATATTCATAATATTAATGTCTGAATACATGTACCCTCATGTTGTAAATAAGCTGATGTCATTCGTTTTGCACTACAATGAAACTGTGAGTTGCTACTGATTTTAGAATTATTTCAAAGTAGTCACGTTCTGCCACACTGTGAGCGACTCCATCTTAGGACATAATCACACATTGGTCATGCTTCCAGAACCTGACTTGCGAAAAACCATTGATTACCTGATTATATGTCACTAGGCACTCGCAAGTCAGTAACCACGTGACTCATCGTACCGAAGCAGACGTCACTTTTCGCCTCGGCCTTAGCCCTAAACCAATACTTACAATCACATGACTCAACAGTTTTTCTTGGCTGATAGCTGGCCAGCAAGTGCATCATATTACAATTTTATCGCTTGGCCGGTCCTACAACAAAAATTAATTAGTTGCCATCGTCACATTATCTTTCCCAATCATTATATTTAGTAAAAGTTACTCTATTCGAGCTTTGCCTACTATCTACAGTATTTCTCCCAGTTACTGAACACATAAAATTGAGGAAAACGTGAGTCAGATTGAAGGCCAAGTGACTAAAATCTCTTTTCTTCGATCTTCAATGGATCCATACAGTCATATAGAAATGCCTAATTTAACGAAACGAGCTTCTAGAAAAGGAATACTATCGTCAGTCTGAAATTCAGTCTATCAAGTACTTTCCTATTACTTCTACAGTAAATCACTGGAGATTATAACTAACTCTCGCTATATATCACACAATTCTCCAAACATAAGACACCGAGCGAGGTGGCGCAGTGGTTAGCACACTGGACTCGCATTTGGGAGGACGACGGTTCAATCCCGCGTCCGGCCGTCCTGATTTAGGTTTTCCGTGATTTCCCTAAATCGCTCCAGGCAAATGCCGGGATGGTTCCTTTGAAAGGGCACAGCCGACTTCCTTCCTCGTCCCTCTCTAATCCGATGAGACCGATGACCTCGCTGTTTGGTCTCTTCCTCAAAACAAGCCCCCCTCCCCCCCCCCCAAACATAAGACAAAATTATATACCGTAAGAGACCATTAACGTTTCGATCAACCTATACTCCTATCCCACTCTAGTTTAAATTCTACGATTTTAGTCGAATTTAGTTACTTCATTCTTCCCTAAAATTACCCAAAGTTACCTCTGATCGGAACTCCATGAAATAAAAACTGAAAATAATCCCCAGAAGAGATGTTATCAAAGTTCAAATGTGACTTTAAAGTACACTTTGTAATAGCTGTACGGTGTTTCAGTCAGATCTGGATCAAAAGCACAACTTCGCTGACGCTAAGCCCATTCTAAAACACTACACATACATTTACTGTCGACAAGAGAATGTCATTTTTAGCTCTTTTAAAGACGGTTTAATTTCAGCTGATGCCTGTTTTTCATGTCTCTGCCGCCAGCTTATCTGCTGCAGTTGATTTTTCTCCAAGCAGTTTTCGCTCTGATGTAGTATTTTAGCTGGCGAATTGATGCCGCGTCTCCCCTCTCAAAGACTTTTTTTTTGTCAAAGTTTTACATTTGAAACATAAATACATGATTAGACTAGCACTAAGTTAATCATTAACACTGGTCTGTAATTGAGGCCATGCGACTATTTTTCTCGTGTAACGCTCACCGTACTTTCAACCGACACTGCGTCTTTTAAAAAGTAGATGTCCTATAAATCCTTGAGCGTTTGTTCCTGGGCGTAACAATCTGACAACGGGTGGGCATGGTCTAACACCGATAGAATATTCTGTATTTCAACAAATACGCCAGTCTTCTTACACAAGGAGGACTTGTTCGTGAGACTGTAATATATTGGTATGGGAATTAATATGTTTCACGAAACTATGATTCCAGCCACTTTATAATACCAGCGCTGACTAACAGATGACGGGACCCCAAAGAAGAAAAATGGTGACCCAAATTAGGTAGATTATTTTACTGCATTGCAGTATTTTTACTTAAAATATTTACATTTTATGTATTTTGAATATCTCAAATTTTTATATTTCCTTTCACTTTTTAGTCGTTTTGCCACTACAGTAAAAACTCGATTAACCGTCACTCTTTAAACCGTCAGCTTCTGTTAACCGTCACTGCTGTAACAGCATAATAATACAGTACTGTAATAACAGAATGCTCTAAGGTGTAGTGACGCGTTCGCTTTGTTTATTTACTCTATTTTAGTGGGAAGTGAATGTACCCACCCGCCGTAGAATGGTACATAAAATATGACCTTCAGTTGACGTGCTAACACATCTCTCCCTTTTCTTGTCTTTGTCTCACTTGTGACTCAACAGCCACCACTGGATCAGTTTCCAGTTGTGGCGAGAAGACAGTAATTGTCGCAGTGTATCTAGCAGGCTGTGCCGTGTTACGTGTTTTCCACTTGAACAAGCTTTATTGACTAATATTTTACACTAGCGTATTTAGTGCAGGTGTGTGTGATACAGTGAGTTGATAAAATGTCTGAAAAACGTAAACGTGTTGTTTTAGGGCTTAATCAAAAACTTGAAATTATAAAACGCTTAAGAAAGGGCGAACTGCGACAAGTGTAGCGCTGATTTATGGTATTGGAAGAACAACAGTTAACGATATAAAACGTGATGCTGATAAAATAGAACAACATGTGTCAACAATGCAGAGCATGGATGGAGATGTGAACAAGAAAGACAATGAAACCTGCAAAATATGATGAACTGCAATGTACCGATGGTTTATACAAACAAGAAGTCAGGGGATTCCACTTTCAGGGTCTATAATAATGGCCAAGGTTGTTGAAATGAACAGCAAACTTGATGGTGACTCGTCTTTTAAAGGAAGTATCGGATGGGTAGACAAGTTTTAATTTCGTCATGGCATTCGCCAACTTGATATCAGTGGAGAAAAACTCAGTGCGGGTAGCTCTGTAATTGCTGAGCTCCGGGAACAATTTAAAGAAAAAATGGCTGAATTGAATCTTGTTATGGAGCAAGTTTACAGTTGTGATGAAACTGGGCTTCATTGGAAGGCTTTACCACAAAAGACATTAGGATCACTCTCTGAAAAAGCTGCTCCAGATTTCAAAACACAAAGGATCGCATCACTGCTATGGTTTGCGCAAATGCGACCGGCAATCATAGGCTACCCCTACTTGTGATTGGGAAATCAAGAAAAGCTCGTGCATTCAAGAATTTGAATTTTGAATGCTCTCCCTGCACAATACTACGCCCAGAAGAGTGCTTGGATGGATCAATCAATTTTTTCTGACTGGTTTCACAAACAATTTGTACCTCAGAGCACATTTGGCTGAAAAAAAGTTGCCACAGAAAGCGCTATTGCTATTAGATAATGTCCCAACGCACCCTACTTGTGAAATGAAAAGTGATGACGGCAACATAACATATCTCTTCCTCCCAGCCAAACACAACTTCACTTGTACAGCCCATGATTCAGGGAATCATCGAAAACATGAAACGTCGTTATAGAAAAAATATTTATCGAAAGTTTGCTCTCATCTGATGAATCAACATCTGTAAAACAATTTTGGAGGTCTTACAGTATTAAAGATGCCATTTTCAATGTTGCCAGTGCATGAAGTGATTTGTCAGTGTCAAATCTCAAGAACGGCTGGGATAAACTTTGGGCCCAACCTAGAGGTGAAGAATCGGAGGAACCCGAGTGTGTGACCGTTGACGAGATGGTCAATTTGTGCAATAATTCACAAATCAGCACAAATTTGACGTCAGAAGAAGCATCAGAGTGGTTAGAGTGTGACAAAGTGGACAGGGGTTTTCAAATTTTGAGTGATGACGAAATTGTTGCCAGCGTAAGTGCCACCAAAGAAGAAGAAGAAGAGTCTGATGAAGACGAGTGTTCAAACCATGAAGAAAAACAAACTATTAGATATTCAGAGGCTTAAACGATGCTGTCCAAGTGTATAGAATGGTTTGAAAGTAAAGAAGAGGCTAATGCAACACAGGCACTACTGCTCCGAAAAATACGAAATATTGCCGAGGTAAAGCTCGAACATCAAAAAGGCAGAAGAAATTGACTATTTCCAAGCTAGATAAACTATTTCACCTGTAAGTTTATAGTACAGTACAACACTGTACATTACGTATTTTGCAACTTTTGTAGCTACTGTACGGATGTACAGGTGTGATATCAACACGATGGGTGTCCGGCACATTTTTCGCTGATGGCTAGAAATGAGTTGCAGAGACAATTTCCAAATCGTTGGATTGGAGGCGGAGGAGATGTGTCGTGGCTGGCTCGTTCGCAAAACTTGACACCTACGGATTTTTTTTTTTCGTGGGAATTCGTAAAAAACGTTGTTTTTAAATACTTTCCAACTACACCTAAAGATGTGGGAGAGATAATTGTCAGAGCATGTGCCTTGACAAGTGACACAGTGATAAGGAACACCACTCAATCGGCCGCGGTCCATTAGTACATGTCGGACCCGCGTGTCGCCATTTTCAGTGATAGCAGACCGAGCGCCACCACACGGCAGGTCTAGAGAGACGTACTAGCACTCACCCCAGTTGTACGGACGACGTAGCTAGCGATGCACACTGACGAAGCCTCGCTCATTTGCAGAGCAGATAGTTAGAATAGCCTTCAGCTAAGTCAATGGCTACGACCTAGCAAGGCGCCATTAACCTTACATAGCTTGTATCAAAAGAGTCTCATCAAGAGCGATGTACCACAAGGATGGATTAAAGTTAAGTATTCCAGGAGCTACGTACTTTTCTTTATAGCATTCATTACGTATCCTGTTTCAGACCTCACGCCCATCTGCGTGAGCTTAGCGCGTGCCTTTCGGCTTCCTCTCATTGTGTCTAGGCTGTCTTGTCTAGACACAACATTTTTGGCGACGAGGCTTAAAAGGGGATTTCGCGTTCGTATTGCTCTAATTTACTTGTCATGACTTCGCCACAATCTCCAGATGTACTGTCCGAATTTTATCGCTTGCAGAATCAGCAGACGCAGGCGTTATTGGATACCCTTGGACAGCTCGTCCAGGGTCAACGTGCACTGCAAAACGATGCGGCCGCCGCCGCTTCATCGCTACCGCAGCCACGACATGCAGTTGCACCCCCATTCCGTAATTTTCAAGCGGACGTGGAAACATGGACGGAGTGTTCACGCCAATTTGGATTCCATCTCGCCGCCTACAGAATTCAAGGTACCGAGCGGCAGCCTTTTTTATTGGCCTGTGTAGGTGTGTCCACCTACCGTGTGATAGTGAAATTGTTTCCCCGACGCGACGTAGCAACTCTGTCTTACGAAGAAATTTTGTCGGCGTTAGATGCCTATTTCAAAGAAACAGTAAATGTCGTTGCAAAAAGGTATACGTTCTTTCGTACAAAAGGTACGGCCAGTCAGACTAATAGGGAGTGGGTAGCAACATTGCAAGGCCTTACTAGGGATTGTGCTTTTGAGTGTGAATGTGGACTCCCTTATTCAGATACAATGGTACGTGATGCAATTGCACAGAACGTTTCTGATGTTCGTATACGGGATCAGATTTTGAAACTAGTTAATCCCTCCCTTCAACAAGTGATAGACATATTAGATAGGCAAGACACACTTGACTTTGCACAGGAATCATTTGAAACTTCGCCAGCCGTGTGTCACATTAAACGGCCCGCCGGGCGCGCTGCACGGAACGATAAACAGCCCTCGCGCTCGTCCGCGCAGCTGCCGCCTAGCTCTCCACGTGTGCCGCGTAAGCGAGCAAATGCAGTGAAATCATGCCCGCGGTGTGCGACTAGACATTCGCGTGAACATTGCCCGTCACGCCAAGCTATTTGCTTTTACTGTCATAAGAAAGGACATGTTCAAAGTGTTTGCCAGAAAAAGCTTCGCACAGACACTCCCTACCATTCCAGGCCCTTTGCTTTGCGCCGGAATCGAACCATGGACAATCAGGCTCGTGAACCTTCGCCCATGGACATTCATGTGGTTACTTCCACTCCGCCCAGTACCACTTTCTCTAACAGTGACTGTGTTCATCCCACAAAACGTGTGCATCGACGTCGACGGAAATCCCGTCAGGTCGCTAGTGCTTCTGTACCTGTATCAGTTCAAATTGCACGTGAAAGTCGCTCTTGTCGTCAGCAGGACAATAAACTTTTTGTGGACTTGGACTTTGAAGGCAAATTGATACCATTCCAGCTCGATACCGGAGCTGCAGTTTCCTTGATCAATCACGACACGTACAAACAACTGGGCAAACCTCCGTTGCGTGCCGCAAATGTTCAGCTCACTAGTTATTCAGGACAGCCTATCCCTGTGTTAGGACAGTGCAGCCTTCTTGCAACATACAAGGGACAAACAAAACTTGTGTCATTTTACGTTCTTCGTTCTTCTACTGCAGTAAACTTGTTTGGTTTAGATTTATTTCAATTGTTTAACATGTCTATAGTCAATCAGGTACTATCAGTGAACGAGACTGTGCCTTCAGCCACTGTTTCTAGTCTATGTGAAGAATTTGCAGACATTTTTGCACCGGGCCTTGGTTGCGCTAAGAACTATGAAGCACATTTGGAACTGAATGTCAACGCGCAACCGAAATTTTTCAGGGCGCGCAATGTTCCCCACGCATTGCGTGATGAGGTCGCAAGAACATTACACGATTTAGAATCACAAGGTGTAATTGAACGTGTGCAGGCTTCTCTCTGGGCCTCACCCTTAGTAATTTTGCCAAAACCTTCCGGAAAATTGAGACTTTGTGTGGACTTCAAGGCAACTGTGAACCCACAACTAGTGATTGCAACTTTTCCTTTACCCCGCCCAGAAGATCTTTTTGATAAACTGTGCCCGGGTAAATACCTTTCGAAGTTGGACCTCGCAGATGCGTACTTGCAAATACCAGTGGACGAAGAATCCCAGCGCGTCTTGGTGGTTAACACGCATCTTGGTTTGTACCGATTCAAAAGACTGCCATTCGGGTGTGCCTCCGCCCCTGCATTGTTTCAGCAATATTTACAAACTGTTTGTGCGTCAGTCCCTACTGCTGCGAACTATCTGGACCATATTGTGATCTCCGGAAGGACAGCCGACGAACATTTAGCAAATATAAGAACATTATTTCAGGTATGGCGACAAAAAGGTCGCTCGCCGGCTGAGTTGCTCCACGGTCGTCCTCATCGAACCTTGATGTCTTTGCTGCATCCGCCGCATCAGGTTCCTGTGCAGCGGCAGACTCCTGCTTTTGCTCCAGGCGACGTTGTATTCTATCGCAACTATCAAGGTTCACAGCGTTGGCTCGCTGGGCGCATTCTTCGCTGCCTCGGCCGCGCGATGTATTTGGTTTTGGGGGCCTCTGGTGAGGTGCGTCGGCATCTCAATCAGCTGCGCTTCTGTCGTCGCACGGGTTCTGCCGCTCCCCGTCTGTTTTCAGCGACGGTGCCGTCCGGTCAGCGCCCTGGGGACCCATCTACTGGCTCGCCTCATCCCCAGGTGTTACCGACGCTGCCTTCCATTTTGCCCCATGGCGACGCGCCGCCACCGCCGCCGCCACCTGTTCTCCCGCCGGCGCCGTCCGCAGTGGACGCGTCGCTGCAACCGCCTGGCGCCTCTCTGGGTCACGCGCCGCCGATCGCTTCCCGTGACCAGATGTCCTCCGCCATGGAACTTTTGCCCGCTCCGGACCAGATGTCGTCTTCGCCCGTCGGTTGCCCCGACGCAATGGAGTTCGACCCTTCGGCCCCTCCTATATCTCTAAGGGCACATACACCGCATGTTGACGTGCACCCTGGACTAGGTTTTCAGGCGTTTCCTAGCTCCCCTCGGACCGAATGGCAGGGTGCGGGTGGCACAGCCTCGCCTGTTGATAGGCTCCCCACCTCATCGCATGCGTCAACATGGGGTCCTCCCCACGGCGGGGGAAGCCTTATAACACGACCGTTCGCCGATTTGCGGGGGAGGAATGTGGTGTCACCGCCAGACACCACACTTGCTAGGTGGTAGCTTTAAATCGGCCGCGGTCCATTAGTACATGTCGGACCCGCGTGTCGCCACTTTCAGTGATAGCAGACCGAGCGCCACCACACGGCAGGTCTAGAGAGACGTAGTAGCACTCGCCCCAGTTGTACGGACGACGTAGCTAGCGATGCACACTGACGAAGCCTCGCTCATTTGCAGAGCAGATAGTTAGAACAGCCTTCAGCTAAGTCAATGGCTACGGCCTAGCAAGGCGCCATTAACCTTACATAGCTTGTATCTAAAGAGTCTCATCAAGAGCGATGCACCACAAGGATGGATTAAAGTTAAGTATCCCAGGAGCTACGTACTTTTCTTTATAGCATTCATTACGTATCCTGTTTCAGACCTCACGCCCATCTGCGTGAGCTTAGCGCGTGCCTTTCGGCTTCCTCTCATTGTGTCTAGGCTGTCTTGCCTAGACACAACACAATTCACGATAAGAAGATTGAAGCACTGCATTGATACCAATGGTCATCACGTCGAACACCTTCTGTAAATGGGCGTTCATGCCACCTTTGTGAGATTCGTTGACCTTCAAAGACCTTACTGTTACACATCATAGGATTCGTTTCGAAAACCGCTATCAGAAAATAAGAACCAAACTATAGCATAGCATTTAAAAAAACAAATTTGACCTTCTTATCTCTGAAGCGACACCATTTAACAACAAACAACCAACGTCATGTTATGGCCCCCGTTGTCCCGTGCAACTTTTGTCCCACAAACTTTTCAGCTCCAATCATACTTTCAGAGTTATTCTTGGTGGCAATAGTTAGTGGCTCACCCTGTATAATGCTGTTTTCATGAATTGTTTAAAAACAGTGATACAAATGTCGACCCACAGCACAGTTAAAAACACTTGAGAAACACTAGAACAGTAAACACTTGGAAAAACACTGGAAGAACACTGAACATGACAGAAAAAACATTGACCATTAAAAATGGAGCCCATCGCAGTGTCACCATAATTGTGACCTACCCTGGGACGAGGGAATGTCGAACGAAAGAAAGTTCGATACGGAGAGAAATAGGGCAATGGTGGTGATGAGGATGGCTAATTGGGAAGAGGTGGCGACAGGACAGAGATGACTGTGGGGGGAAAAGTAGGGAGAGGCAACACTCCCAAAGAAATTCCAGCCATCTCTCTCTCTCTTGGACCACGAACACATACCTGTTGTACCAACTCTAAATTCATCCTACCCTATTCAACCCCACTACCCCCCCCTCCCCCCCCCCCCCCCCCAAAGGCTCCTTCCTCCTCCTCTCCCACTACCACACCTCACTCTTGTCTCCTTTCCTGACGTCCCAGCCCCTTCTACTCTCCAACCTACAGCTCCCAATACCAGTTGCCCCTCCCTACTTGTCCCCCATAGCTTGTCAGAGAGTGCTAGAGTCGAAGATGGGGTGATTTAATGATTAAACAGACTATAGAGAAAATATAAAGAACGACAGATGACTGTCTCTGCGCTTATCTGCAAGTAGTTGTTCGTGTCGACTGTAGGAAAGAGTGGTCTTGTCGGCATAACGCGAGTTAACTAAGCCGAAGAGCTAAAGAAACTGGTACACTTACCTAATATCGTTAGGGCCCCCTACAATCACGCAGAAGAGCCACAACGCGACGTGGCATGGACTCGACTAATGTCTGAAATAGTGCTGGAGGGAATTGACACAATGAATGCTGCAGGGCTGTCCATAAATCCGTTAGAGTAAGAGGGGGTGGAGATATCTTCTGAACAGAACATTGCGAGGCATCCCAAATATGCTCTATAATGTTCATGACTGGGGAGTTTGGTGTAGAGCTCTGCATTTCGATGAAAACAACCGCTCGAGCATTTCCCATTTCGTGCCGCTGCTCGACGGCTGGGAAAGGCCCACGCTCCGATACGGCTGTGGCCGTCTAATGCACCACGTGGCCGGTTGTCCTCCACCTCTCGGTTATCGGTTGGACTGTCGAGCACTGCCGGGCGCTCGAGCGTACTCATAATCTCGGCCTGGCTTTGAGCAGCGCAGACAGCGTTATGGATAAACCACGTATAGGTCGTAAACGTTCCATTCATGAAACGAAGAGAAGTATTATGGAGAGAATTAGGAGCGGCTCATTAGTCCTGAAGAAGAAAGACATGTCGGAAGAGGAGGCGAAAAGTGAAGCTTGGAAATCATTTGCACTTGTAGTGGATCCTGTCACGCAGGCTTCTGCTGGTTTCGTGCAATGTACCACATGTAATACCATACTTTCGTACCAGTCAAGCACAACAGGTATGATTCGGCACTGCAAAAGTAAATGCGGAGCAGAAGTCCACCGGCCACTTGCAGTACCAAGAAGCATAAGGAAAGTTTACGTTGTTGTTGATAGGTTGGTCGATATGAGTGGAATAGATTTGCTACCGTTAAATACTTGTAGTAAGATTGGCTTCAGGAATTATTCGCAGGAGCTCATCAATGTTGGCGCCACTTACGGCAAAGTCAGTATAGAAGATGTTCTTCCGCACCCTACCACTGTATCGCGGCATATTAAAGAAAAGGCAGACAAAATACGAGTTACAATGGTGCCCAAGCTAATATGTGCCATAAAGAACAAAATGTGCGCTTTAGACGCTGATCTGTGGTCTGATAACTACAAGAAGAGAAATTTTTTGACTGTGACGTCGCAATATGTGACAAGCTAGAAACGCTTGTTTTGATAACAGCCGAGTTTCCGGACGTACCTAAGACAGGAGAGAACATACGGCACGAAATCGAAAAGTGGATGCTTGAGTTAGAAATTAACAAGAATGATCTTACGAAATGTTACTTTGTCACCGACCAAGGAGCTAATATGGAGAAGGCACTTGAATCTTGCGATCGTTTGCCTTGCTTTGATCACTGCTTGATGACTGCGCTTCGTCACACATTTCAAGAGACGTTTTTAGAAGACGAAGCCCCTGAAATCCTGTCGTGTCTGCTATCAGCAAGAGCTATAGTAGGCTATTTGAAGAGACCGGGTCACACGGGGCTTCTGCGGCACTCTGTGGAGCAAGAAGCTGTAACTCGGTGGAACAGAACACTGTTAATGCTCAATTCCGTTGTAAGTGAAATCGACGATATTCGAGATTTACTAGAATCCTGGGGTCAATCGACATTCTTAGAAACCTTCCAAGAAGGATGCGTACGAGACGTTGTCGCTTTTCTAACCCCCTTTAAAGAAGCGAGTTTGGATTTGGAAACTGCAAAGGTAACAACGCTGGAACGTGTGCTGCCGTGGTCCAAGAGTCTCCTACATTATTGTGAACCAATAGACAGTGACAACGAGGTAAGAACACTTTCTATAGGTTACGATCCTTTATACAACTGTTGAATTATCAGAGTGCAGTTATGTATATTGGGTTTCCTTTTCAGCTCATGGCGAAAATAAAAAGGAGAGCAGCAAACTTCATCACAGAGAAGTGCAAAATTGAGGCTATCCATTACGTTGCCACGGTTCTATGGCCATCAGGGCGTCATTTGGAGAAACTCACAGCAGACGAAAAGCAAGCCGCGTATGCTGAAGTTCGACGATTGTACTCGGAACTTCGCGTAAATGGTAAGGTTCATTCACTGAAACCAATTAGTAAACGAATGTTTGTTTGTCTAATTGCCATATTTCGTTAGATCAACATTTATTACGTCTACAATGCGATATTTGGGAAAGTTTTCGCAGCTTAAACATAAAATGTCAACCTAAATATAGTCGTTTAGTAACCAGTAATTCTAACTACGGTGTATACATATTAGAAGGGGACAGGAATACCTTACGGATGTTTTCATTCATGTTTAGAGTCCATTCAAGCAAACAGTGACCAAGTTCTTCCCATGAAAAAGTCCAGGATTGACTGGAGTTCGGATCAGGACGACGAAGATGGACACACAGATACTACCAATGAACTCGACAGGTACCTTTCGCTCTCCAAATCCGACTGTAGCTTTGCCGAAGGACAAATTTTGCGGTGGTGGAAAACGCACGCGGGGTTATTTCCTAGGCTGTCGGTAGTAGCCAGAAGAGTTCTCTGTATTCCTGCCACCAGTGCTGCCAGCGAGAGAAATTGTAGCCAGGCCGGTCACCTGCTGTCCAGCAAAAGATCGTGCCTGGTATCAGACAAGGTGGATGATCTCTTATTGATCCATCACAATTACGTAAGTATTCACAACATACCACGTAATCACAAGGAAGGAAACATTCCTCAAACTCTATAAATGTATGGTTCAACTTTCATTGACTTCACAGGAAGAAGTTCAAACCGCCAGCTGTAGTAATAGCTCCAGGAACACAAATGACGCCTGTGTATCAGGGAGCAACAATGACGAAAAACGAATTGTATAGTCGTGATGCACTTGTAACGTTATTTACAGGTCATAATTTGTTCAGAAATTAACGTTTGCGCAACAAAATTTCGTGAGTATTACTTTTAACTCCGTCATTCCTTCCCGATCCTGCATTCAGTGTTAGTACAACGTATACGTGGCCGAGTTTGGAGATAGGCTACACATAGTCTACTGTGTTCCCGTTTGTCTACCGAACGGAACAAAATAATAAATAAAGACATTACAGTTTTTAACGTTACAATTACTTGAATACATGATAACCTCAAAGGCGAAACTTCAGTAGTCTGCAACATATTAACAAACATCAAATGTAACATATACAAGTGTATTGTTTAGGTAATATAACTGGTAGTAAGCAACGAAAGACATTTGTAAAAGAAATAAGTGAATGGTTAGTGTGAAGCGGTGGCCTTTGATCTCAAGGAGTGTGATGAAGCGCCGCTCGCTGGCACTGAGTCCACCGGTTACTGGCGACCGGCCGAGCGTTTGGCGCACTCGGCCAAGCGCTGGCGATCGGCTGCCCACAGCTGGCGGAAGAGGACGCTCGGCCGCGTACTCCCGAGAGCCAGAGGGTCGAGCGGGACTCGCCAGTAAAAATCGGAGATAATGCAGACCTCTAGTTTGGTGGCCAGAGGAAGCGTTTTAACTCGGAAGAGTGTTCCTGGAGCCACTCTGTAGCAATTCTGGTCGTGTAGGGTGTCGCATTGTCCAGCTGGAAGAGCCCAAGTCCGTCGGAATGCACAATGGACGTAAATGGATGCAGGTGATCAGACAGGATGCTTGCATACGTGTCACCTGTCAGTGTCGTATCTAGACGTAGCAGGGGTCCTGTATCCAACTGCACATGCCCCACGCCATTATATAGCCTCCACCAGCTTGAACAGTCCCCTGCTGACATGTAGGTCCATGCATTCATGAGGTTGTCTCCATACCCGTACATTTCCATCCACTCGAAACAATCTGAAACGGGACTTATCCTACCAGGCAACATATTTCCAGTCATTAACAGTCCAATGTCGGCCTCGACGGGCTCAGGCGAAGCGTAAAGCTTTGTGTCGCGCATTCATCAAGAGTACACGAGTGGGACTTCAGCTCCGAAAGTCAATATCGACGATGTTTCGTTGAACGGTTCACACTCTGACACTTATTGATGGCCCGGCATTGAAATATGCAGCAATTTGCGGAAGGGTTGCACTTTTCTCACGTTGAATGTTTCTCTTCAGTCGTCGTTGGTCTCGTTCGTGCAGAATCTTTTCCTGCTAGTAGCAATGTCAGAGATTTGATGTTTTACCGGATTCCTGATATTCACGGTACACTCGTGAAATGGTCGTATGGGAAAATCCCCACTTCATCGCTACCTCGGAGATACTGTGTCCCATCGCTCGTGCGCCGACTGAGCACCACGTTCAAACTCACTTCAGTCTTGATAACCTGCTATTGTAGCAGCAGTTAGCGATCTAACAACTGCGCCAGACACTTGTTGCCTTACATAGGCGTTGCCAACCGCAGTGCCGTATTCTGCCTGTTTATGTGTCTCTGCATTTGAATACGCATGCCTATACCACTTTCTTGGGCGCTGCAGTGCATAACACAAGCGATCAAATGGTTCAAATGGCTCTGAGCATTATGGGACTTAACTTATGAGGTCATCAGCCCCTAGAACTTCGAGCTACTTAAACCTGACTAACCTAAGGACATCACACACATCCATGCCCGAGGCAGGATTCGAACCTGCGACCGTAGCGGTCGCGCGGTTCCAGACTGTGGCGCCTAGAACCGCTCGGCTACTCCGGCCGGCACAAGCGATCAAGCCAGTTCCATTCCGTCATATAAAGACACATGAAGAGTACAAATGAGTATAATTTTAGAAAAATTGTATGATTTATTCAAGAAAAAGAGCTTTACAAATTGAACACGTCAATAACGCGTTCGCCCACTACAGGCGATAGAGTTGTTGGATGTCCTACTGAGCGATATTTCGCCAAAGTCTGTCCAGTTGGTGCGATACATTATTAAAAACTCAAGCTCGCTGGAGGACCTGCACATAATGCTCCAAACAGTCTCAGTTAGGGAGAAATCCGGCGACCTTGATGGCCAAGGTAGGGTTCGGCAAGCAGCAGCAACTGTTGCGGTGTGTGGGCAGGCATTATCTTGCTGAAATGTAAGCACAAGATGGGTTGCCATGCATGGCAACAAAATTAAGCGTAGAATATCGTTGACGTACTGCTGTGCTGTAAGGGTGACAGGGATGGCAGCCAAAGAGGTGCTGCTATGAAATGATATGGACTACGACCGTTACTGCTGTCCAGGGCATCTTCAGACACATCTTTGCTGTTAGTCGGGGCTCAGTTCGAAGCGGGACTCATCACTGAAGACAGTTCTGCTCCAGTCAATGAAATTCCAGGTTGAATGTGCCCCGCACCACTGCAAACGGATTTGTTGGTTTACAGAGTTCAGTGGTAAATGGCGCAAGGGACGTCGTGATCTCAGCCCCCTTTCTGTCAGTTTCCTGTTAATGGTCCTTGCGATAACTGAAGTACCAGTTGTTCGTCGGATCGATGATATTGATGAATCCGGTGCTAAGAGTACCTCTCTGACGACTGCCCGGACCTCACGTTCTGTCGTCTCTCTAAGTCGACCGATTCCTTCTTGACTCTGTGTACAACCATCGTTCACCCATTCCTGTGAACCTAGCCGAATAGTCGCATCGCTCCTATTTAAATTTCAGGTGACTCGCCGATTACGCCAACCAGCTTCTTTGAGCACCGCTACACGTCCACTCTCAAATGCTGACAGCTCGGTGCATTGTTCACGCGCCTGCCAGCGTGGTATACTTACTGTGCAATTGAGTACAGGGAATGAAAGTCGCGAAGACTTTATTCCCTGACGTCGACATGTTCACTGTTTACTATCCTTGCCAGTTGCGCAATGAAATTGCACTGCAGCGTCACATTTTTATTCATCGGCAGCCAAAGTTTACAGTTTTGCATTTTCCTTTCATGACGTCTCTTTTTTTTTGTTTTGTTTCAGTATGTATTTGATTAAGCAACTAGGTATGGAAAACGCATGTTGAGTGAGCACAAAGCATGCTTAAGTACACCCGGGGCGAAGAAGATAAACAGAAACTACCTTCGTCAAACATGGTTACATCAAAGCTGATTTGAGAAACGTAGTGCTGAGCAGTCTTGAGGTTCGCATCGAGTCAATAAACATCATGTGACGTTTTAGTGCCTCCTTCATGGTTGCTGTCCGTAATGTGAACCTCATCCTATTAGACTTCTTTCTTTGGGGCTACAAAAAAACCGATGTGTATTCTATCCGTGTGGATTCAGAGGAGGAATTACTAGCATGAATTCGTGCAGCGGTGACACACAAATACACTCCTGGAAATGGAAAACAGAACACATTGACACCGGTGTGTCAGACCCACCATACTTGCTCCGGACACTGCGAGAGGGCTGTACAAGCAATGATCACACGCACGGCACAGCGGACACACCAGGAACCGCGGTGTTGGCCGTCGAATGGCGCTAGCTGCGCAGCATTTGTGCACCGCCGCCGTCAGTTTCAGCCAGTTTGCCGTGGCATACGGAGCTCCATCGCAGTCTTTAACACTGGTAGCATGCCGCGACAGCGTGGACGTGAACCGTATGTGCAGTTGACGGACTTTGAGCGAGGGCGTATAGTGGGCATGCGGGAGGCCGGGTGGACGTACGGCCGAATTGCTCAACACGTGGGGCGTGAGGTCTCCACAGTACATCGATGTTGTCGCCAGTGGTCGGCGGAAGGTGCACGTGCCCGTCGACCTGGGACCGGACCGCAGCGACGCAAGGATGCACGCCAAGACCGTAGGATCCTACGCAGTACCGTAGGGGACCGCACCGCCACTTCCCAGCAAATTAGGGACACTGTTGCTCCTGGGGTATCGGCGAGGACCATTCGCAACCGTCTCCATGAAGCTGGGCTACGGTCCCGCACACCGTTAGGCCGTCTTCCGCTCACGCCCCAACATCGTGCAGCCCGCCTCCAGTGGTGTCGCGACAGGCGTGAATGGAGGGACGAATGGAGACGTGTCGTCTTCAGCGATGAGAGTCGCTTCTGCCTTGGTGCCAATGATGGTCGTATGAGTGTTTGGCGCCGTGCAGGTGAGCGCCACAATCAGGACTGCATACGACCGAGGCACACAGGGCCAACACCCGGCATCATGGTGTGGGGAGCGATCTCCTACACTGGCCGTACACCACTGGTGATCGTCGAGGGGACACTGAATAGTGCACGGTACATCCAAACCGTCATCGAACCCATCGTTCTACCATTCCTAGACCGGCAAGGGAACTTGCTGTTCCAACAGGACAATGCACGTCCGCATGTATCCCGTGCCACCCAACGTGTTCTAGAAGGTGTAAGTCAACTACCCTGGCCAGCAAGATCTCCGGATCTGTCCCCCATTGAGCATGTTTGGGACTGGATGAAGCGTCGTCTCACGCGGTCTGCACGTCCAGCACGAATGCTGGTCCAGCTGAGGCGCCAGGTGGAAATGGCATGGCAAGCCGTTCCACAGGACTACATCCAGCATCTCTACGATCGTCTCCATGGGAGAATAGCAGCCTGCATTGCTGCGAAAGGTGGATATACACTGTACTAGTGCCGACATTGTGCATGCTCTGTTGCCTGTGTCTATGTGCCTGTGGTTCTGTCAGTGTGATCATGTGATGTATCTGACCCCAGGAATGTGTCAATAAAGTTTCCACTTCCTGGGACAATGAATTCACGGTGTTCTTATTTCAATTTCCAGGCGTGTACAACAAAGCGACGGCTGGCACGTGTATAGGATTGTATGTCGAAATTACTGGAGCTCATTTTGAATATTTGTTGTAACACTGATTAGATGACTAAAGAACTGAAAACAGACGACTTTGTTTCATTCTCAATCACACAGAATGACGTGGATGCACTCTACGCACTCAGTACGCGTTACCGACAGCAGGTTTCTTACTGAAACATTTCTGTTGTTGTTCCCGTCGTTACATTAGTTTGGACATTTCGTTTTTGAACGTTCTGTACATCTATAGTGCGTGGAAACTTACATGTGCTTTGCTATAAGTCAGTAGTCGTGTGTTCAGTCCATTGTGATCTGACCAGTCATTTTTACGACTTTCATTTACTTAAAGGTCTCATGAAATGGCGACTACTTAATTTTGGTGCGTATTTGTATGTTTATTGATGGTATTATTGTTGTGGCTGATGTTATTGTTGTTTTATGTATGCGTGCGTGCGCGCGCGCGCCTGTGTGTGTGTGTGCGCGCGTGTGTGTGTGTGTGTGTGTGTGTGTGTGAGAGAGAGAGAGAGAGAGAGAGACTGTGTTCCTGGTTCTAGGGAACTAGTACGCTTTCACTGATGTTGAAACTTAAATGGATTTCTATTAAGCAATCCCTTACGGATTTTCTTACGGACGCGAAGATCAAGTTGTTGCGCTCTCAGATAACTCTATCCTCATCTGTATATGTGTATACAGGTACATACTCCGCAAGTCTAGATATCGTGCATGGTGGAGGGTACCTTGTGTAACTAATAATTATTACCTCTCCTCTTCTGCTCACAAAAAAAACAGAGGGGAAAACGATTGTGTGTATGCCTCTGTACGAGTCCCAATTTCTCTTATATTGTCTTCGATGTCCTTGAAGTTGCAGCAGGAGAATCAGTTTATAATTAGCTTCAAATGTTGGTTATTTGAATTTTCTCAATAGTGTCAGGCGCAAAGAAGTCGCCTTCCCTTCACGTATTCTCATTTGAGTCCCCGAAGCATCTCCGTAACACTTGGGCGTTGTTCAAACCAAACGGTAACAAATCCAGCATTACCAGTACGCCTGTGAATTGTTCCGATGTCTTCCCATAATCCAGTTTGATCGGGATCCGAAACGTTCCACCAGTACTCGGTAATGGTTCCATCAGTGTTCTATACGCTGTATGCTTTATAGATTAGCTATATTTCCCCAAGATTCTTCCAATAAACAGAATGCGAGCATTTATCTTCTCTACAACCGTCCTTACGTGTTCTCTCTATTTCTCGTGTTTAGTGCGAACTTTTCACTGAGGTAGATAAATGGATAATCTCAAAACAAATTTATTTATCCAGTAAACTTTATCCGTTGTCGAGATGCGGTGGTTTAAAGTAAATGTAGCATGTAAAAATCATTCTTATGTAAATTAAATGCACGGCAACCGTTTAAAGTGAATGAGATAAAGAAAAAATGCCTTCTTACGATGAAATTGAAAAATTGCTTTCAAAAATGTAGCTTAATTCGGATTTCAAGCGCAAAAAAACACATTTTTGGGAGTTTCTTACGCGGGCAACTTATATTTTTCACACTTGTGCGAATCGGTTCAAACGTTGTAAGAAGGTTGACAAATACATGTAATTAACGTTCGTTCTGTTGTTTTGTGAAAGCTTTCTCCATTGCCACGGTATAAGAAACAATGATCGAAAGGCAGTAAAGAAAAAGCTATACCAGATCAGTCTTTGTCCGATTCAAGAAAAATCTGCTTCGGTTGCCAAGCTATAGCGATCTAATGTTAAAATTATGGTGGAGTAGAAGTTGAGAACCAGAATGAAAAATGCTCATATTATAGCACAAAAATGGCGAATATGTCCTAGCCAGAGTTAGGTATGTAAAAGAAAGGAACTAGTTTTTCGACTTATCTGACAGCTTTAAAGACATTTAAATCCCAAAATCTTGACATATTTGGGCTTTTTTTACGCAGTCTGCATCGCCAGCGCAGTGAGCTCTCTTAGCTGCAAGGTGTTGGCAAACAAGTATCTTGCAATTTGTAGGTTAAAGTCCTTGATACTGTGCCAAAAATCCAGATTAGCCTGCCATAGTGAAAAATATATAATATCATATGGCTGAAGAGCATACGTGTAATAGCTAAAAAAGTTTCTCTGGGACAATAAAATTTCTGGCGGTGAATTTGTTCCTGATGGGGTGACATGTATCTTGTTACTTTAATTGCATTGTGTTACTTGACGCGTGTGCTAATACCAACGAGTAAAAGCATGAATATATCAAGATATTTTGATTTAAATGTCACTGAAGTTGCTAGATAAGTGGAAAAGCTAGTGCAATTCTTTTACTCTGCACACGAAATATGCGTCTTTTTTTGTGCTTTGACGGGAGCACTTTTAATTCTGGTAAAGTGCGTACGCTCAATTAATTTAATTTCTTTGTTGTTTTTCATGGTGTCACTATCTTAATAGCCACAGATATATTCTGACAAACATTATATACATAGGAACTACATTGAGTTGACAAAAGTCATGGGATAGTGGTATGCACATATACAGATGACGGTAGCTTCGGGTACATTTGATATAAACGGGCGATGCGTTGGCGGAGCTGTCATTTATACTCAAGTTCATGGTGAAAGGTTTCCGAAGTGATTGTAGCCACACGACGGGCATTAACAGACTTTGAACGCGGAATGCTCGTTGGAAAGGTACACGAATCATACCAAATCATTAGCGAATTCAGTATTCTGAAATCCATAGTGTGAAGAGTGAGCCGAGAAAACCAAATTTCAGGCATTACCTCTCACAACAGACAAAGCAGGGGGTGACTGCCTTCACATAAGGACCGAGAGCAAAGGTGTTTGCGCAGAGTTGTCACTGCTGACAAAAAAGGAACACTGGGTGAAAAAACCGCAAAAATGAATGTGGGATGTATCTGTTACAACTGTGTGGCGAAATTTGGCATTAATGGGCTGTGGCAGCGACGACCGACATGCGCATCTTTGCTGATAACACGTAACAGCACAACACCTCCTACAACGCCTCTCCTGGACCACATGGATTGGACTTGACCGACTGGAAAACCGTGGCTTGATCAGGTAATTCCGATTTCAGTTGGTAAGAGTGGATGGTGGGGATCGAGTGTGGCACAGGTCCCACGAAGCCATGATCCCAGGCTGTCAACAGGACACTGTGCAATCTGGTGGTGGCTCCATATTGATGTGGACTGGGTCCTCTGGTCCGGCTGAACCGATCATTGATTGGAATTATTATGTTCGGCTACCCGGAGGCCATTTGCAGCCGTTCACGGACTTCATGATCCCAAACAACGATGGAATCTTCATGGGTAACAATGTGCCAGGTCACTGAGCCAGAGTTGTTTGCGATTGGTTTGAAGAACATTCTGGACAATTCGAACGAATTTTTTGGCCACCCATATCGCTCGACATGAATACCATCGAAAATTTATGTGACATAGCCGAGAGGTATGATACTCTAGTAGGAAGCATCCCATGACTTTGTCACCTCAGTGTAATTACAAGCATTCCTAGAGGATGCTGAAAACTTAGTAACTTAATCTGGAAACCCTTAAATAGTAACTAAACGAGTTACTACTATAACTCAAGGTGTTGTCTACACAAATGGCACTCCGAAATTCTTATGACTCAGCCATAAAAAATTCTGCTGGACATAGAAAATTCAGTCTCTATGGCACTGTAACGTACGTCGCTTGCAGCGTCGCAGAAGGAGCTCTCAGGTGTCGTTAGATAAAAGAGCTATATGCGATATTCTAGAAATCAAACAGATGGAACTGACTGGCAGAAACTGTTTTCGGTTGAGTCTCCAGACGCCCTATCGTCTCATTATCTGATCATTTCTGTTGTATAGTTAAATTACAAGGGCGCTTTGTAATGCTGTTAGGCTGCAATCAAGTCTACACGGTATAAATCCATCTAGACACCAGCTGAAACAATGAAGTCGAGGCGTTCTTTGTATACTTAGGACTTGCATCAGGATTGTATCTGAATGTTAATACATGTTTAATAACAGCGTGGTTAAGTGTATCCTCCTAGCATAAAGTATTTTTTAGCGTTTTTTTGGATAAAATTGCCTGTAGCTGTGCCCACTTGCGATATGTAATTATTGACTAAGTTTCGAATAATGGTTATACTTGTAGCTGTTTCAGGGGGATACAATTTCATATACTTCAAGAAGACATCAAGAAAACCAGCTATATATTTACATCCACCCCTAGTTCTAGGTACTGGTCCACATATATCTACTGATATTAGGGCGAAGGGTTCTTCTGGTAAGATTGTATGTAGCAGTTCATGGCTGCCTTTATTATTAGCCTGCTTTTTGACACTCAGTGCTTGGTCTTAATACCTGCTTGACCTTTCTATGCAGGATGGGAACGTAACAATATTATCTAAGTTTGTTCACACCAATTATTATTCTTATTATCACGTCGATGAAAGAGCACTCCACTGATCATTTAAAGTACTGGTTCAGTTTCTCACATTCTGGTTGTCCCAATCTTACATTGAGCAATACTGGATCTCTTCTTTGTAACTGTGCCATATTTCTGCACAATAGTAATCAATATCTTCTTGCTGTTTGTTCTTTCATCAATAATTTTAATAATTCGCCCATTTGTTCAACCGGCAACTCTTCCTGTTCCTATCCTATGGGAAGTTCTTGTATGACATCTACAAATAGATTTTGATTTCCCTTAACATATCATATACGACATTTATATTCCTGCAACACTAATGGCCATTGTGACAATCTTGGTGTAAGCAATTTGCACATTTGCAAAAACTGGGTGTTTGGTGATCTCAATGCACCACAGTACGAGATCCATATAAATAAACCTAACACTTTTACTCGGTAGCTGTGTATGACCTTTCACAAGTAGAAAATATCTTGCTGACAAATGCAAACAGGCAAAAAGTTAGTTGGCCTTCAATTATCTTCTTTTGGAACAAGCAAGCAGCTAAGCCTACGCTAGATGAATCCGCCATTAATCGAGATTCCACTTCCATATCTTGGTGATGTAATTGTTGGGCATTAGTCAAGGCATGTTTTTATTGTTTCAAAAATGTCCTGACATTCTTGTGTCCAATGCCAAGGTACATTTTTCCTAGTCAGACAGACTAATGGATCTGCATTCATGGACTGCTAATCCTAAAAATCCTCTTAGCCACTTCTTGATTTTGGGCACTGGAAAGTTCTTTGTTGCACTGATCTTCAAGGTATCGGGCATAAGACTTTATTTGTTGATTAGATGCCTTAAAAACTGTATCTTCTTCAGCCCAAAATGCGATTTTTGCAGTTTTTGCCGTTATTAATGATGTTTTGAACTTTTTCAGTAGTCGCTTCAGAAGCCCTAAATTCTTTTCCAATGTCGCTGTTGCTATTAATATGTCATCAACAAAGAACGTTAATCGACTTCTCAGTTATGGTTGCAAACTGCGTGGAGAGCCATTATAAATACATTGAGTCCAAAGGGTAGTACCTTGAACTGATAACTTCCCCCAGCATATACCAAAGCTGTGTATTTTCGTGACTGTTGATCAAATCTAGTCTGCCAATTCTTTGTTTATTCCATTTTTGTCTGAAATTGTTATACTCATCCTGCGGTCTTTGTCCTGCATACTGTCCATTATTATTGCTTGGAGCTCTACCATTATTTACCTCCCTTCAGATGTTTCTACTCTGATTGCCATTGTGGTTCGATTACCTGTTATAAGGTGGATAAATTTGTTGTAGTTTGTTGTGTTTCTTTATATTCTCATGTAGCAAATCGATAACGTCGTAGACAGATGTGAAGTGTTTCAGAGCCTCTTCTGAGGGATGTACTAGCTTATCTCTTATTTCCACAGGGCACTTGGTCTTCCATATCTTTAAGATATCTTTCCACTTGATTGAAACGTCCCAGTAACCTACTTTAGTCCTATATTTCTCAAAGTATGTCCTTAATTTCCCATTCCTAAGTGAAAATGTCTCTGGATTATAGACCTTTTTAAGTCTTTCTTGCATACCTTTTCACTAATAACACATAAAAATGCCTCCTGAAATTGCTCATATGTTTTGCAGGTACCCACCATGTTCGTAGCCCATAAACTATCATCTCCTTGCACATACCCAGACAAATAACTGATTTTTTGCTGCTCTGACTATGCACTTGGTAGAAATCCTCGAAAACTACCGATGAACCCAACAGGGTTCACGGTTATTTTATCAGGAGAGATCGCTTCAAATTGTCAGTGCCTTTGCAATTTATCGTGCATCAGCATTTCGGCATAGACATTATATGATGACATATTCCCGTAAGCCTCTTCATTCAGACCACTGTTCTACTGATCCACACCTGTGTAATCGCATAGTGACTCATGACTCAGCTTTCCTGCATATTCATATCTGACCTCTTTGATTGCCCTCGCAGTGCTTCTAAACCCTTCGCGCTTGCTCGCATCTTTTGTGTAGCTTTGCTTTTTCACTTCGTGAATATTGTTCCAAGCGATCCTGTACTTCCTTGAGTTCTTGATCCACCTGCTTCTTTAATGCCTATAGTGATTCATAACAAAACTTGTTCTTTATCCGCTGCTTAGTCATCTAACTTTTTGGTGAATTGTTGTCGTTGCGTTTGAAACTTTTGTTCCATAAGCACTTCGCATCCTGAAGTCAGTTCCTCCACTGTTGTGGGTATCTACTATACATATGTTTCGATCTATTGTTGTTTGTCTTGTACGCCTTCTAATTCTTGATTTATTCTAGAAATTTAGAGAGAAAGTTGTTCATGTGCTTTCTTTAAATTGCTGAACTCCTTGTACATCTCTGCTTGCTCTTTAGATAATGTTTGTTCAGACGAATACTAAGGAACCCAGTTTAAAGCAAGCTGTAGTGATGAGCCATGGGGAGGGTAATGATCCTGTGGTTGAACTTTTGAAACAGATGAGACTTTTAACGTCACCATTTACGAATATAGCTAAAGAACTGGCGAATATGTCACTGCAGTGAATAGCGTGACTATTCAGCAGACGAATCTGGCTACAGAATCATGGAACATATCAGCTACTGTAAGCAGTGTAGATATAGAGTACGCTAACATCTCGCTCACTGTTGCGTTCTTAAAAAGCTAGAACCACGTATTTCACAAGGACTTACTAACGTGAACCTTTTCATCTGACCTACTTGTAAATGGTCATATTGTACAATGAACGTCCTTGTATGCTTATAAAAATTGTTGACTTAGCTGGTGAAGCGTATCTTATAATATGTTGTTAATTTTTCATTTCTTATGTTAAATTATTAATAAGAAAATTACTGTGTAAATGTATTAAAATCCAAGGAGTCCATATTAAACATAGCTCATAGACACTGTAAACGAGAAGTTGAAAAAACGTTCTCTGTGACACTTCTGTTTTTCTTGAAACAAAATATTATATAAAGAGAACTTCTTCTTCTGGTATGTCATTTCTGCTGTTACACGTGACATAATAGGGGGTATGCTTCTAGAGCTCTCTGTATAGTGTGCCAGTTATTGAATAATAAGCTTAATTTCATTCAAATGGTGTCTGCAAGTCATTTGTAGAATCTTTTAGTTGATCACATTAATTTGTTGTATGAATTTTTTTATGATTTACATACATGTGTCAGGATTGGGCACTCATTGTTTGAGAGCAGAACGACTGAATTCTATATTGCGTCATGTCGTTTAAATACTTATTTCATACAAGTCAAACCTGAATATCCTTTTTCTTGAAGCCCGATCTAATAATTGTTTCCAAATTTCTTATGTGAAGTCAACACGGTATTTTCGCTGTCAAGGAACACCTCCAAACAAGGAAGATGTTCAGTAGCCACCAGGGCCTGATACATCAAAAACAGAGAATTTTATTCGAAGGTATCTGTGTGGTAAAGAAAAAGCTGATGAGGTAATTCACAATAATTCATGTTTATTTGATGTACATTACAGTGGTAACTACGTCGTGCCATCGCATTTGTGACGTACCTTTCCCAAGGCAAACCATTCCTAAATGCATTGCATACGTTTTTTTAAAATGTAATTTCTTTTTTCAAATTTTATTCTGACAGTGTGTTGGACTGACTGCAAATTTCTCCCTGAGATCAGAACTGTTCATAAGTTGCGAAAAGATACAGGGTTTCAGCTTTTGCCTGTAATGATTTATGGAAAGTCCTGAAAAATGTAGTCTAGTTTGAGTCTACTGTCTTAATCGTTATTTACTCAGCCCCTATTCAGTGAAGTACTGGAGGCACTCAGTTTTTAGAACGAAACGTCTTGTTTAAGAAACTCGTCAAAATGAAAGGAAACCAATTTACTTCAGATAAAGTTCACTACTTTTAGTTAAATCATCCATTCACGGCTGAAAATTAGTTTGTTATGTATATTTTGTGTAGAATCAGTAACAAATTAGTAATTTGAAATTATCCTTACTTATTTCCATCCAAAATTAAAATAATAATAGCAGCTTCTAATGACGGAAATTACGCATAACTACCCGATCTTCCTGTTACTATTTCAAACTTCCTCTGATACTGATTGCATGCTTTACTGAGGTGTATGGGTCCGGAAGACTTGACAAAAGACTATTTCTCGGTGGACGTACTCATTATCTACGCCTTTGTTCTCAATATAATGACTATGGATAAATCAATGTACCCTCAAAACTTAAAATAGATCAGTATTGGATTTCAGTTCGTGTATGTATGAGCTGACCAGAGGCTGCTGCTCGGGGATCACCACAGATGCCTGCGCTACATAGATTATTTGCAGAAATTCGTGTTTTTCTATATCTATGTAAAATATTTGGTTGTGCTCCAGTTTCCGTTAACAGAGAGAATATGCGAGTAGTCGTCTCTAGGAAGAATAAATTTTACAGTTTATCTGTAGCGCTGGTGTTCTCCCTCTGTGCTGTTTATGATACAAGAGTAAGACTCAGAGAGGTAATGTGGTCACCAGATGGTTTCACAACCTGGTGTCAGTTATTTGGTGTTATTTGTGTTGCATGTTCAACTTTGATATTGATTTTGTGTAGCTGTACTTTGAATCAGAGAGATGTTGACGATTTTTGTCTAAAACTTGCTTCTATAGACACATTCCTGTATCAGGGAACACACAAAAAGAACTTGAAATCTCTTCACAAATGGACAACTGTACCATTAGCCACATATAGCACACTTATATACAGTTTCTTCCTTTGGGTTATGAAAAATGCGATCTCTTTCGTGCCATTAATACGTGTTATTTTCGCACATTCCTTGATGAATTACGTAGTGCTACAATTTATTATTTTTAACATGATGCTGAGAAGATGGTTTGGACAACTGAATGTTAATTTACTTCAGCTGCTCAATATGTGTACAGAAGATGACCTCAACGACATTACAGAGGCGCTGCAGTCTTCTTCCCAGCACGATAACCATGTAGAAATCATACAATTCAATCTACAGAGAATCACAATACTACCTGAAGGTGACATACTTTTGAACAGAGCGCAGCACAACACGTCAAATCATAATGAAATGCTGTCGATTCAGAACTGTAGCAAGTTACTTAGAAAGCTACGCACAGTGTACTGCCTCCTTGATCAAGTTGCAACAACGGTAAACCGTGCTTATCGTGTACATAATCTGATTGTAGTAACCACCTGTCTTGTATGTACCGTAGTGAACACGTACGTAAGTGCCATCAGTTTGCTCAGTTTGAGCAAAGCTCGACATGGAGATCTGGAAATAAACACCGTAGTTAGAATGTCACTGTGGACTAGCCTGATGATGTGGCGCATCGTCGGCATATGCTACAGCTGCGAGGTGGTAATTCGGGAGGCGGCCCGTACCCAGCGGCTGGTCACCAAACTTCAGATGCTGCCGCTGTCTGCTGCCTATGGCTGTCAGGACGAGCTGCAGCTGTTTGGGCAGCAGCTGGCGTGCAGTCCACTCCGATACGACGCAGCTGGGCTCTTCACGCTGGATCTGTCGCTGTTGAAGAAGGTCGTGGTAACTGTGACGACGTATCTTGTTATTCTCGTTCAGTTCGCTCTTTCTGATACGAACAAATAGCTTGTACAGCAACGAAAACAGAAAAAGTGTGTCGTTACATTTTACTGTACGTTTTTTTCCGTTACTGAAGAGCATAATTCTGTTAATTCACTACACGAAAAAATTAATTTCTGGAATGTGTAATATTGTCAGTAATTTGCTGGAAATCTGCTACTAAAATAGCGTCGTCCAATGTGGCCGAGCGGTTTTAGGCGCTACAGTCTGGAACCGCGCGACCGCTACGGTCGCAGGTTCGAATCCTGCCTCGGGCATGGATGTGTGTGATGTCCTTACGTTAGTTACGTTTAAGTAGTTCTAAGGTCTATGGGAATGATGACCTCAGAAGTTAAGCCCCATAGTGCTCAGAGCCATCTGAGCTATTTTTGAGAAGCGGTGCAGACATTAACAACGATAGAAAGGTTCTAAAATTAAGGAAAATATTAAAATACGGTGTTCTTCTGCTGCATAAAATTTAATCATGTAATGATAGTAGATTTTTCTTACTCTTCTAATGAACATGATAATATATTTCATTTTGGTGTAATGTAAAGCCTTTCCTCTTGTTCACGCTTCATAATTATGCCACAGAAAATGCGGCTTGCATTAGACAAGTAAGAAAGTATGCACCGCACATGTTCATGAAATTTACACATAAATGCCACCTACAGCACAGATACGTTCGAACTGTGCGTGCGTGCGTGCGTGTGCGTGTGCGTGTGTGTGTGTGTGTGTGTGTGTGTGTGTGTGTGTATTTTTGTTTATGATAGAAATGGTGGAAAGCAGATAGAGTTCTAATGACCGATTAACAAATTCCACCCACCTGTTCTCATTTTTTACTTGCACTCGCCCATATGTGTAGGATTAAAAAGATTCTTGTTTCCGTGTTGTGAGCAGTAAACCTCATATCGCATCATTTTTAGAATTATCCTGACTTTATTTTGTATTACAACACAGTCATCCACGGATTTTATCACTGTGGGAGATGGTGCAGCTATTGGCCCACAACGTGATATTTGCAGGCCTATATGAAGAAAATTTGTGGCGCTACTTTCAGTTAACAGTACGGCCCTCTTAACTCTTGAAGACGACATAAAAATAACTGTACGTCATTCAAATGTAACAGATTGTTTTAACGCTCTTTCAGTTGCTTCTGCTGAAGGGATAGAGTGCGTTGTTTTCAGCCATTGGATTGGTTGTCTTGTTTGAAGTCCATTTATTTCTAAATGAGGGAAAAGGAGAATGAATAAAGCACTGCTAAAAAAGGGATCATTGTTTTTCTTGCGTAAATCACTATCTTTTTAATATGTAACATGGTCCCTTTTCCATTTGCAAATTATGCGTTGCATTCGAAATGGTGTTTGCCAAAATAGCCACCATGTCGTAGCATAGCGTCAAAAGTTTTCCTTCTCTCCCATCTCATATTACTTTACTTTAAATTTCTGTATATGGCTCAACTGGCCCTGAGCATTATGGGACTTAACTTCTAATGTCATTAGTCTCTTAGAACTTAGAACTACTTAAACCTATTTAACCTAAGGACGCCACACACATCCATGCCCGAGGCAGGATTCGAACCTGCGACCGTAGTGGTCGCGCGGTTCCAGACTGTAGCGCCTAGAGCCGCTCAGCCACCTCGGCCGTGAAATTTCTTTATAATCAGCTGCCTTCGTTTTAGGAGGGTGGTTCAGCTCTTTAGGACCACCAAGTGGAGCAGGGGTTCCCAAAATTTCCCTCTAACGCAACAATTTGTGGATACTGGTACTTTGATTGAGCACCTTGTTTGTGTTGAAGATGAATAAAATTAAAAAAAAATGATTACTTCTGTTTTAAATCATAATTAATAATACAGATATCATAATACAAATTTAAAAAGAATGATAATTATCGTCAAAATGCTGAAAAAACGCTATGTTATTAATAACTTTTAGCAGGGCACTTACGCACTTCCAGCAGAACACCTCACCTGTGTTTTACAGAACGCAGGTTGGGTAAACCTGCTTCGAGTACTGTGTATGTGAGGAATGAAGCTGCACCAGCGCTAGGTATCCGAACGCTATTACTGAATCTCATCAGGATTTTATGGCTGGAAAGTAGGAGATGACAGTCAGTTGCAAGCAACGTCATGGAGAAACCTAGCTTGGAAAGTATAGCAGGATCCTTAATTAAAGTGTGAATACACCGCAAAGAACGTAGGAGTACTGTAGACTCAGGCGTAACAAACAATATCCTCCAAAGCATTTTCGACCTAAAGTTTTTTATGAAATATGGTCTTAACGTCATTGTAATGAGACACTTATGTGCATTAATGATAATCGATAGGTTAGGCAATTCTAAGTTTAGTAGTTTCACTTTTAGCCAAAAACTATGTAAAGTAATTCTTAGGAACCTTCAGTCGAGTGGAATCACCGTCAAGAATCTACACACAACAGTAATGTGGATAAATTTTACCCCTGAAATAGATGAATGTATTATCGACGACGGGATAATCTGTTTAGAACAAGCATGGATGGAAAGGGAAATGCGTCGAACCCCTTTCAAAGGATCAAGCTCGGATTTGCGTTAAGCGGTATAGGAAAACCACAGATAATTTAAGTCGGGATTAATTAGTACTGGAACCATCTGGAATGTGAGTCTGCTGTCTTAACCACCACGAACGGCATTCGATTAATCTGCACTGCCTGCTTCACACGTTGTTTCTGTAAGTAGAAATTGTGAAAGTAGACAGCTTCAGTTACAGGACTAAAACGAAGGAGGGAGTAGATATTTATTGCAATCAGCATACAACAAAATGACATACTAACCAAGTGGAGTGCAACAGTGGTAAGACACTGGATTCATATTTTGGAAGACGGCGATTCAAACCCCCTCCATTCATCCGAACTTAGGACTTTTTAATTTCCCTACAGCACTTAAGCAAAACACAAGATGATTCTTTCAGAGACGACATGGCCAATGTTGTTCCAGATCGTTTCCTTTTCAGAATGTGTGCCTCGTCTCTAAAGACCTCGTCTTCGACGGTACGTCAAACTGCAATCTTTCTTTCTTCATCCTGTACAGTTTATGAAGCTCAGCATCACAATTTATAATCCGCATGCAAATGATGTGTGGCAAGCGTATCATAACTAGAGCATAATAATAACAGAAAGTTGCTAATCATTCCACAGGTAACCAACAGATGTGGGCAACAAGAAAACAGTGGTTTGTAGCGCAATAAAAGATATTTACAATTTGTGGATGGCATACACAATGGTTTCTAGTGCAACAAAAGATATCTGCAATTTGTGGATGGCATGCTCACGATTTCCAATCACAAAAACATCAACAATTCGATCATAAATACCTCATATTTCACAGAGAAACTCTTTGAATGGGAATCCTTAACAATCTCTCAAAACTATCATGTGAAACTAACCCAGTTACTTTTCATTACGTCGACAATTATAAATTCTTAAACATGAGCATAAGTAAAAATAACTACTTTGTTTCCTTTACCTTTTAAAATAGTGTCGCAGAGTAAAGTAAAATAAAATGTGGTTGTTTTCAGTGCTTTTTGTTACTGGAAATTTAAATCACTCAACACGAGTAACTTGAGAGTATGGTTGACACGAAGACTGATTATTAAATTTCATTTTCTCCCTAGAAATACAAAGGCACAATAACGCAATAGCAACTGTATCTAATCTTAATAACTTGTGGGAGAGAGATGTATCAGTGGTACATAATAGCCACTGTATTTTAATTGTTCGAGAACAATGTGTTGGAGGGAGTTACAAATGCGAAATATGATTTTAATACACTGCATAATCAAAATGCAGTCAACCTACTTGGGTACTACAAAAGTCATTTAACTAGAAAATTTAGAAAGCTTGAATTTAGAGCATCTCCTAATATTTTTTGACGGGAATAAAATTAGTAATACACTACAGTATCCACAGACGAGATTTAATCCAATCAATTTTTGAGTGTAAAGACAATTTTTATGATTTCAAATTATTACATTTAAAAAATTTTTGTAAGTTCTGACGAATCATGAAATCCTACTGTCCCTTATGTTATCTAAACCATGTGCAAAAAGAGTGCAAGAGAATTTGAACAGTGAAGGGCAGTATCAAGGTAGTATAGGATGACATTTACAACAACATCAGTGTTTAACTGTGATTTACCCTATTTCTTTAGTAGCCATACAGTCAGGAGTTTCATTTTATTTACGTCTTTGTAAGTCAGAAGATGCTATATGAAACAGCTGTCTTTTTTCCTTACCATGTATTTGTAACTTAATGTTTTGTAATAGAGATTTATATCAAATGTAGTTGAGCGTATTTAAAAGTTTAATGTCAGTATTTGATCATATATGCAACAATGTTTCCATGAATATTTTAACCAGCTGTTGTTAGTGACACTATAGTCATCGTTTGAATAGCTATAATTGCGTTTTTGATAATCATGTTATAAATGACAGGCTTTCTACTAAACTAAGCTCAGTTACATCAATCCATGCCTCTGCATGTGAGTAATTCAATGGACTCTCTAAATTCCCCATTTCGTGAGGGGGAAATAATATTTCTTATATCAGTCTACTTTCCAATTAAATGGCTACTCTTGTGTATGTAACCAGCAGAACATGAGAGGAATTTAGGACCTTTAGACCACGTTAAGGTCGCATTCAGTATGCCCAGATTTAACCCTAACAGTATCGACGCATTATTACCAATGAGGTAAGAGGGAGGGTGTTCTCTAAGAAAATCAGGAGGGTATGTTGCAAGAAAAGGAAACGAAAACGGCTTGTGAAAACTATTTAGCGTAAAAGTAAGCCATTTATTCTGGATGCTAAAGAAGAAAACTCTTTGAGTGTTGTAGCACTGAGACAATGTCTGTAAGAGTTCCAAGAACTGCAGTGTATATTTGAGAGTACCTCAATAGGTAAGTAACTTCTCAGAACTTGTACAGTTATTCAGAAAAATGGCAATTCTAGTAGCAGTCACGGATTATATAATCTGCTAGGCATCCATACGAAATGTTCTGTGTATTTCAGTGTGAAGGACGGAGAAAACTTTCCAGAGAGGATGTACAACCTGAGGAAACACTGGAGTAACACAGGATATTAATTTCTGCAGCTACTTTGACAATGGGGTTTTTAATTGATAGGGGAAGTAAAAATATCGATTGACGTGTATTTCCATTCCACCTTTCTCACATGCAATGCGGCTGGACGGTGTGGATTCCATTTGATTGCAGTGGGGCCTTCCCAACCCAAGGCTGCAGGTACAGAACAATGGGTTGCGTTTCACTAGCAACTCGTCAGTAGTGGAATCAGTACAGCTCAGTTGTAAAATGCATTCCTTATTTAGTAAGACGCTCATATAGTGGTTCAAGGTGGCGACCCGATGGTGTGTGTTGATCCCAAGGCAGGTGGCGAACCTAAGAACAGCAAAATCCAGCGTGCTTGGCCGCGGCGGCAGATGGACGTCGACCAGGAGAACAACATCAGCGAAGTAGCAGCGACAGCATGTGACCTTGCAGACCCAAGACTTTCCTGTGCGGGGTCCAAGGGCATTACGGATCCTGCAACCAACTTGTGACGTCACACTAGTTGCCTTGCCCACTATACATCGTGAACACTGAGATACGTCTGGATATAGGCTGGTAATCAGTACATCAATGGAAAGGTGCTCCTCTAAAGTCCTTAAAAGCGTCTTATGGTATCGATAGCGTGAGTCTGTCCGAACATGTAGCTGCAGAGTATTTAAGTGGTCTCAAATAGTAACTCGTTCCCCACTGGAGATGGTCGCTGCAGCTTGTGAGACCAGCAATGTGGCATGCTGTAATATACGCCAAATGAGCCATGTAACTCTTTGGCCCCATTCCTATTTCAGCGGGAATGTGTGCATCAGACAGATTTTCTTCAAAAGCGTTTCTATTGACAACAACAAAATTACAATTACAAAATAGCTACAACTTTGAACCACTGAGGCATTGCGATGACTCAAAAATAACCTAAATTTGACACTGCAATAGTGGCGAAGTGTGACTGCTATTTAATTAATATCGACAGGGAAAATCACTAACACATTACTCGTACTGAAAACTAGAAAACTTTATAAGTAGCAAATTGAGCAACACATCTCAATTGATGAATATTTATGGGAATTGGATGCACATATTAATATGGAGTATCTCTGGGAACTAAATCAGGACACAAGTTTCAGCTCCGCATTGGCACTTCTCCCGCTTTTGAAGTATGAAACTGGAAATTGTAATAAATAAAACATAATATGGACTGTAAAGACTCCTCCATTTTCGTTTTTGATTAATATTGTTCTTAAGGTTCTTTATATTTCTGTACATATCAAAATAACAAAACTTCAAAAAATAATTCTTTTGCTTTTTTTGGTACTGTTGCATGGGGGCTTAATTAAATATAATGCAAATAATTTTAATTTTTTGATTTAGTAGCTGTCTGTTCGGTTACGCTGTCTCGTAACCGGTTGGCCCTGCCTAGTATTAGTACACAATCTGACTGCATAGAATAACAACAAAGAATGAAAGGAAACTCCCGTTAACACAATTAATGAATTAATCCCCAGCAACTATAAAAGCTACTAAACAACAACTATGAACAACAAAGCACAAGTGTAACTGTTCTGTGTGTGGAAGTGTGATTCAACGTACACATCTGGCACGGTTCTTCCTCAATAAGACAAGATATTTTAAATACCATTTACACTGAATTAATTAAGTAAAACTGAAATACTATAATTGCACATAGAAACCCGAATTACAGTGCAATACATGAACACAAGCCAGATGCTATGTTGACTGAACCTGTGACCAAGAGGCATTGTTAGTTAGGAAATTTAAAAAAAAATAAAAAATGTTTTTTACCTTCATATATATTGACTAAAAATACGCTCTGATCATTACAACATCACCATTCGAACAACATCCGCTGTCTAGCCCATCAAAACAACTGCACACGACATGGCCTCAAATAATACAGCTATCAACATCCTCTCAGCAAAGCACTAACCACCACAACTTCTGAACAAGCACTGCCAGTGGAGGCGGCGGAATAAATTTCTTTGGCGAAATCTCTGGCGCTGTGATTCAGTGTAGCCACCTTTCATAAGCCCCTCCTCCACGGGCTAGAATTTGATGGTATTTTTGCCAGCATTGGTGGTGAAAATACCACCAAATTCGTAAAAAAAATACAGACAAAAATAAAAGATAATATTAATAAGTAAATATCACATAACTAAATAAATTTTGGCTTTGCACTGACCCTGCAATAACCTAATATATAAAATACAGTAAGGAATACAAATGCTTGCATACATGTGATTTTACATAATAGTTTACACAAGTATCACTCAATCAATGGCACCAGCAATGACAAATAGGTGTAGGTAAGAGTCTCATAACATTTCATAAACAGTAAATACACAAAAAATCAGTTTATACAAATATTCACGTAAAATCTTTTCAATAGTTCAATAAACAAGTAGCACTCCTCAGAGTAGTTGACAGTTCCAACAGTACCACACAGCAATGGTCAACAGGTGCAAATAGAAGTCTCATAACATTTCATCAACAGTATTTAAACAGCTCCAACAGTGGCACCCAGCAATGGCTAGCAGGCGCAGACACCAACACGTGACATCATTTCAGGAGAAGCAGTTCCATCAGTGGCACCCAGTAATGCTGAACAGGTGCAGACAGCAACAAGTGACATCATCTCAGCAGAAGCAGTTCCATCAGTGGCACCCAGCAATGTTGAGCAGGTGCAGACACCAACAAGTGACATCATTTCAGTAGAAGCAGTTCCATCAGTGGCACCCAGCAATGTTGAGCATGTGCAGACACCAACAAGTGACATCATTTCAGTAGAAGCAGTTCCATCAGTGGCACCCAGCAATGTTGAACAGGTGCAGACACCGACAAGTGACATTATTTCACTATAAGCAGTTCCAACAGCGGCACCCAGCAATGTTGAGCAGGTGCAGGTAACAGTCGATAATATTCACTATCACTAATCAGACAGTTCATCAGAGTTCATTGGCAGAAATTAAACATTTCCAAGTGGCACCCATCATGTTGAACAAGTGCAGGTAACAGTCCATAATATTCATTATCACTAATCAGACAGTTCATCAGAGTTCATTGGCAGAAATTAAACATTTCCAAGTGGCACCCATCATGTTGAACAAGTGCAGGTAACAGTCCATAATATTCACTATCACTAATCAGACAGTTCATCAGAGTTCATTAGCAGAAATTAAACATTTCCAAGTGGCACCCACCATTGTTAATATGTGTAAGCACGAACAACAGTTTGACTGCACACACAATTGCTTTTACAAAATTATTATCAATGCTCTTACACTGAACATACAAATTATAATAAACACATAAATGATATCAGATAATTGTCATATTAACTACTACAAATACACAAATATCAGTAAACCTATAATATTTATGGGTGTCAGTGCAAGCCACAACAAACAAATAAAATAATGTTTAGGAGATAGGTCGGTACCAATTATTTGGGATTAGGAAGGGAAAACACACAAAACACACTCACTCATCTTTCATCCACATTTAAGTACTACTGTGTAATTGAATAGTGTTAACTGTGTAAATGCAATTCTGTCAAAATTTGATGTTCAACATGTGTATCAAGTAGTAGTGGCAACAGTGTATAACAGTCAAAAATAGTTAGTCAACGTCATAGTCATCATGTCAAGACCAATGTTTGCCAAGCCAAATCAAATGTACAGTTGCTGAACAACTGTCAGTGTGCCAAGATATGCAAATGCTTCCTCTCTCCAAAAGAAAGTATATACTGCTTAGTGATTTAACGAAGTGTGTGTGTAGACAATCTTCCTTCCACTTGAGTGTTCTAGTCTGCCATCTTCATCCTCCTTGTTCCATATAACAATATCAACAATATCATTTACATTACCTCTTGTCCACCAAAACTCCAATAATCAGCAACTTCACACAATCTCAATACCTCAATAATACCTCTTCAATACGTTGACACATATAAACCTTATCGCCAATATCATTTCACTTCCATAACAACTCTTTCCTCTAGTCAGTCTCCCCGAACAAGTACAGATAAAATCCTAGTGCAAACTTCAATTCATCATCCCATACAATCCAAAGACACATTGTCCACACACAACCTCTGTGTAATCCATCTGACCCAAATCTTCTACTCATTATGAATCATAAAACACATTTTGGTTACCTTGTCCATCATTAAACAAAAGAAATGCCTACATGACCTCTACCAGCCTTTAGTTTGAATAACTTTCAGTAAGTAAGTACGAGTATGGAGCATGAATGATAGTAATAATTCACAGTGTGTACACCACTTTAAGAATCATGGCAAAACAGAAGCAAACATGTGGAGTATTTCTTGTGTCAAGTGTCACTTGCTATTTCAATTGCTCACGAAAAATGCAGTGTAATAACTGTCAATGGTCTAAACCTAGTGTCGGTATGTCATGTCGTTAGCTTCCTTCCTATTAGCATTAATTTATACAGCTTCCATAAAACCTCCAGCTCATGTGACTTCAATGAAGTTTCTTGTACTAATGTCGTTCATAGCATTATAGCAGTTCATTTTCTTACCTTAAAATATAAGGCACTGAGTGTAAGCAAAACATGCAATAGCGAGTAAATATACCAGTGGAGAACAGAATGTCAACAAGTGGATGCAGCACAATTCCTACAACGAGGCTCTGCCAAGCGAACAATCTATAATTAATACCATAGTGTGACCTAAACTCTATGTTTGTACACAGTATATCAGCATTTCTATGTACCAAATTAAAGAGTAGTTATGACAACAAACAGAAATATATAAATATGCAATCCATACGCAAAGCAGCAAATATGTATCTTACATAATAAACAGGTCATTAGCATCATATCAGCATAAGCAAATAAATGTTCATACGTAAAGTAAACATGAAGGCACAAGCAGATAAATCACAAAGTGTAACCTAAATACATAACCACATCAGCACAATTAATCAGGTGACAATTATAATTTAAATAAATAAGCACAGCAGGCACATAATAGAAAAATATGACATCAGTGAAAAAGCAGTGCAGCCAAGCGATGCATAATATACACAAGTAACAACCCTGTTCATTAATCAATCATTGTCAATATTAGTTAACACGAAGTATGAATCACGTAATCGCGAGCAGCAAATTACATCTAAAGTACGTACCTAAGCGGAAATATGTTTCCTGAAAAATAAACTCAATTAATAGTTACCTTTTTAGTCTATTAGTTCTTCTTCGAAATTACATTCTCCTGAAAATTTCTCGATAGCAAGTCCTCTTAACGTCGGACACACACAGAATTTACCTGAAGTTCTTAAATATTTTATACAGCCGTATCCTGAAACATACTGAACGTTAATAACATAATTTATCAAGTCACTATAGCTTTATACTAAATTTAATCGGAGAAATTAGACTATGTATTTGTTTACGGCTGTCAGTGCATTCGCACTGAGCGCTCGATCAGCTGTAGGTACACGTGACGTAGGAAGTAATTGTTTGCGGTCAACGACTACCTTGTGCGCCGCGCAGACTTGACTTGTTTTGAGTATGTGCCGCCGCCGGAACACGGCGCGGTATCCTTGTACTCTCCGTGTGTTTATGTATAACTGTTAGTTTCTCTAAAGTATGTCATTCCACAAAAATTTTAACGTTCGATATATGATGTATTCCCTTGGAGCGTCGAGATTTAAGAGTTTCTACTTCAACAGTGTTATCACGAATAATTTTGCGAACTCTATATGGACCGTTATGGCGTGCATCCGTGCGTCGCTGCGGTCCGGTCCCAGGTCGACGGGCACGTGCACCTTCCGCCGACCACTGGCGACAACATCGATGTACTGTGGAGACCTCACGCCCCACGTGTTGAGCAATTCGGCCGTACGTCCACCCGGCCTCCCGCATGCCCACTATACGCCCTCGCTCAAAGTCCGTCAACTGCACATACGGTTCACGTCCACGCTGTCGCGGCATGCTACCAGTGTTAAAGACTGCGATGGAGCTCCGTATGCCACGGCAAACTGGCTGATACTGACGGCGGCGGTGCACAAATGCTGCGCAGCTAGCGCCATTCGACGGCCAACACCGCGGTTCCTGGTGTGTCCGCCGTGCCGTGCGTGTGATCATTGGTTGTACAGCCCTCTCGCAGTGTCCGGAGCAAGTATGGTGGGTCTGACACACCGGTGTCAATGTGTTCTTTTTTCCATTTCCAGGAGTGTAGTTGGCGGCTTAGCCTTTTGACATAATTTGCATTTGGCAAGAACAGATCAAATACGTTTTTCCATATTACTGAAGTAGCAATTTTCTCGTAATTATGAAAGCATTTTCTCAGACCAAAGTGTGCATAACTGAAATGTGTATACCAAATCAATTTATTAACCCACTCATCAGGAATACAAACTAACCAAACAGAGTTGTCGACCGATTTTCGTTTAAAAAGAATATCATTGCGAACTAAATAATACTGTCTAATCGCTACGCTTTCCTTTCTCCTCCACTTCTCCTTAATGTCCTTCCAGATTGGATCCTTATATTGCTCCTTAGCGATGTCCTGGAGCGAAGAAGAAATAAAATTTTCAAACGCAACACCTTTAATATACATCAAACAATAATTGTTTTCCTTGCAGTCCTCCTCAGCACTTTGTTTCAAATCCATAGGTGCACGTGATAAAGCATCAGCAATAATATTTGGAGAACCCTGTATGTAAACAATACTAAAATCAAATTCCTGCAGATACAGCGCCCATCGTGACAATCTTCCCTGAGTTAATTTTGTTGACATAAGAAATTCCAGAGCCTGATGATCGGTGTAAAGCTTAGCATGCCTCCCATACAAAAATGTCCGAAATTTTGTGAAAGCCGAAACAACAGCCAAGGCTTCAAGTTCCGTAATCGAATAATTGTTTTCTGATTTAGAGAGAACACGACTTCCAAATGCAATAGTTTTCTGTACTACAACGCCGTTTTGTTCTATCTCTTGAAATAAGTGTGCACCTAGGCCTTTGTATGATGAGTCCGTCGCAAAACAAAAATCTTTAGATAAATCCGGATGTGAAAGAAGCGGAGCAGCAACTAAAGCATCACGAAGTTGTTCAAATGCTGATTGAGCTTCCTCATCCCAACACCAATTAGAATTCTTTCCAGATAGTTCACATAAACGACGTGTGACCAAATTGTCCAATCTAACAAAGCGTCTAAGAAAATTACAGACACCAAGGAAACTACGAACATCACGTTTTGTAGTAGGAACAGCATAATTACGAATAGCATCTAGTTTCTCTGGATCAGGAAGAATACCTTCTGTAGAAATAATATGACCAAGAAATTTCATATGAGAACGACCAAATTCAGATTTTTCCAAGTTCACTGTAATGCCAACTCTTGCAAAAATACGTAATAATGAATCCAAAATTTAGTTGTGCTCACTCCAAGAACGTTTAGCAATAAGAATGTCGTCAACATATGAAATAATATTGTCACAAAGATAAACAGGTAAAATTTCGTTTAAACTACGAATGAATGCTGCCGAAGATATAGTAAGTCCAAATGGTAATTTCCGAAATTACTTTTGGGTAAAATAGTCATATCCAGTCATTCTTTAGCGACTCTCTAGATAGATTGATAGTTGAAGAGTTGTTTTGATAGATACAAAGAATAGTAAAAGAGTAGGCAGCTGTGCAGAAAACTAAAAGGGAAATAGCACCACTACAGCTCGGGGCCCTGTGCACGCTACGGCACATATTCACTTAGTGTAGTGAATCCCCTCAGGACTTAAATAGCCGCACATAAATTCCAGTTTGTGACTTAGTGGCCAATTTGGTGGAAGTGCGTGCATAAATTGATCTAACCATGAACATGGATGTATGTCATTCTTAGAATTGCGAAAGATCTTAAATTTCCGAACAGTTAAAAACTGTTTATAGTCAAAGTTTTCGCCTCGTGGCGACAAAGACCTATCGCGTCTATTCTAGTCCGAAAGTCGATTATTGTCAAGTTCGCGCACCTGGCGCTCTCTTGTTGCATCTCGTAAATGAAGTAAATTATTTTCTTCAAAGCCCTCTGCTATCTGTGATTCTAAATTTCTTCTGGTGTCTTTTCCTACGATTTCGCTTTCAATTTGTTTGACTTGCTTTCGTAATGCCTCAAATTCCCTTTTAACGCGTTCATTAAATTTTCCCTGATTTTCAACATATTTATTTATGCTCTGGTACTCTTCCGTTTCTGCAAATGGCAATGGAGCTGTATCATCTGAATCTCTGTACCCCTGTAAACTAAGATTTGTCAATTTATCTGAAATCTCCTTAACTCTTTCCGATAAGTCACCTATTTTTTCTTTCTGTTTATTTGCGTCTTCCGTAAGTGTCGCGACTCGGATTTCAGTATTGACACATTTAGTAGTTAAACAGTTCTGTTAACTGTTCATACTGTTGTGTTAGGTTATTTATTCTGTCATTTTGTACAGATTCCTCGATTCTTTCAAATATTTCTTCCTTATCGTGTGCACTTTGTAAATTTAACTCTGAAAATTTTTGTACTATCACGCGATCTCTTTCTCCCTGTTCTATATCCTGTTTCGTTAGAAGACGCTTGTGAGGAGCGGTGTCGAAAGCCTTCTGGAAATCTAAAAATATGGAATCAATTTGACATCCCCTGTCGATAGCACTTATTACTTCATGAGCATAAAGAGCTAGTTGTGGTTCACAAGAACGATATTTTCTTAATCCGTGCTGACTATGTGTCAATAAGTCGTTTTCCTAGAGGTACTTCATAATGTTCGAATACAGTATATGTTTCAAAACCCTACTGCAAATCGACGTTAGTGATGTAGGCCTGTAATTCAGCGGATTACTCCTACTTCACTTTTAGGGTATTGGAGTAACTTGAGCAATTTTCCAGTCTTTAGGACGGATCATTCTGTGAGCGAGTGGTTGTATATAATTGCTACATATGAAGCTATTTTATCAGCATACTCTGAGAGGAACTTGACTGGTATACAACCTGGAGCGGAGGCCTTGCCTTTATTAAGTGATTTAAGCTGCTTCGTTACTCCGAGGATATCTACTTGTATGTTTCTCATTTTGGCAGTTGTTCTTGATTGGAATTCAGGAATATTTACTTCGTCTTCTTTGGTGAAGGAGTTTCGGAAAACCGTGTTTAATAACTCTGCTTTAGTCGCACTGTCATCAGTGACTCCACTGTTGTTATCGCGCAGTGAGGGTATTGATTGCGTCTTGCCACTGGTATGCTTTATGCATGATCAGAATCTCGTTGGGTTTTCTGCCAGTTTCGAGACAGAAGTTCGTTGTGGAAATTATTTAAAGCATCTCGCATTGAAGTACGCTCCATATTTCGAACTTCTGTAAAACTTCGTCAGTCTTAGGGATTTTGTGTTCTTTTAAATTTGGCATGATTTTTTCACTGCTTCTGCAACAGTGATCTAACCCGTTTTGTGTACCATGGGGCATCAGTACGATCACTTATTAATTTATGTGGTATACATCTCTCAATTGCAGTCGATACTATCTTTTTGAAAACATTCCACTACTTTTCTACACTTACATGATCAGATCGGAAGGAGTGAAGACTGTCTCTTAAAAGGCGTTAAGAGCATTTTTATTAGCTTTTTTGAATAGATATACTTGACGTTTATTTTTGATGGTTGTAGGTGTTACGGTATTCAGTCCAGTAGCAACTGCCTTGTGGTCGCTATTCCCTGTATTCGTCACAATACTCACTATTTGTCCAGGATTATTTGTTGCTTAAAGGTAAAGTATGCTTTCGCAACTGTTTACGCTTCGAGTGGACTCATGAACTAATTGTTCAAAATTATTTTCTGATAAAGCATTCAGTACAATTTCGAATGACGTTTTATGACTGCCGCCGGCTTTAAACGTATAATTTTTCCAGCATATCGAAGGTAGATTAAAGTCACCACCGACTATAATTGTATGCGTGGGGTACTTATTTGAAATAAGACTCAAGTTTTCTTTGAACTGTTCAGCAACTATGCTTTCTGAGTCGGGGGTCGGTAAAACGATCTAATCAATAGGATAGTCTGATAGTCAGGTATAGCCTCTACCGACACGAACTATCAACTTCAGTTTCGCTACAAGGCAAACTACTTCTGACAGCAATGAATACTCCACCACCAACTGTATTTAATCTATCCTTTCTGAACACTGTTAGATCGTTTGAAACAATTTCTGCTGAACTTATTTCCTGCTTTAGCCAGCTCTCTGTACCTACAACTATTTGAGCTTCAGTGCTTTCTATTAGGGCTTGGAGCTCTGGTTCTTTCCCAACACAGCTACGACAATTTACAACTACAAGACCGATCGTTTCTACAACTACCTTATTGTGTTTTACCTGCCCACTTCTAGACGGACGTCCCTTCTTTGGTTCGCTGAGACCCTCTAACCCAAAAAACCGCCCAGTCCCTTCCACACAGCCCCCACTACCCGTGTAACCACCTCCTGTGCGTAGTGGACTCCTGATCTATTAAGCGGAACCCGGAAATCCACCACCCGATGGCGCAAGCCAAGGAATCTGCAGCCTACACGGTCACAGAACCGTCTGAGCCTCTGATTCAGACCCTCCACTCAGCTCTGCACCAAAGGACCACAGTTGGTTCTATCGACGATGCTGCAGTGTGTGAGCTCCACCTTAATCTCGGAAGCATGTCTGGCAGTCTTTACCATTTCCGCTAGCCGCCCGAAACCAGGCAGAATCTACTCTGATCCAAAGCGACACACGTCTTTGGTACCGACATGAGCCACCACCTACATTTGCCCCCCCCCCCCCCCCCAGAATGCACATGGAGTGCACACTGGCTTCCTTCCCCTCTTTGGCAGCCATGTTCCTAAGGGGCTCCATTATGCACCTAATTTTGTAGCTCCCAACCACCAAAAAACCCACCCTCTGTGAATGCCCAGAGCTTGTGGGCCAAGAAGCTTCCTCTGGAACAGGGTGGACGACTGCATCCAGCTCAGAGTCATCGTGAGCCACACATAACGCCTGAAACCTGTTTGTGAAACGAACAGGGCAGGCCCTACTTCCAGCCCCTCGGAAAGTTTTTCGCTGCCTGCCCGACTTTGGAATGATCTCCCACTCAACTGTGGGTGAGGGTCAACCTCAGTGCAGGCAGTACCCGGGGCGGCCACAGCAGTGGACCGATTGAAGGGAATGTGGGACACGCTCGACGCCCTCACATCCCCCCACTCAATCCAACACAGTGACGCCCCTTGGCAGCAGCATAAAGCTGTGTGACGGAAGCCAAAGCAGCCTGGAGCTGTGAGCGAAGGGTCGCCAACTCAGCTCGCATCTGTACACAACAACTACAGTTTTTATCCATTGCTATAGTCGCTCCTGTTTGAAGTTCGTAAAAATATGTAACAAGCGAACTGTGTACTCGCCTTATTAGTAGCAGGAACTAGTGGTGCTGCTCTCGCTGATGGTCTAACCATCACATGTTCCACTATCTCACGCTAGGATAGACAGCTTCAATATGAGCTCCATGTATGAATGTGCTTTCATCTCAAATAATTAGTTTCACATCTTGAAAAAGTTTGTCAAAAGGATTGCTTTTTTTTGTTAATATAACATACTGACTCTTGGCCACAGCATACATTTAAGGGTAATTTGAAAGTGGAATGAACAGTTTTTCCACCAGTTAGAAGTCCAGCACCAAGGCCCGATGATGCTACACCAATAGCTAAAAACTTATCGGTGGAACATATGCCCTAAGTAGATTAAGCAAAAGAGTCTTACCAGTATCTCTGGTAGTATCTAAAACAAATATTTTTTGTTAGACGGTGTGCATTCTATTTGATAAAATCATATTCTTTGTGTTGATCTGGTACTAATTTCAGAAGATTGGTACTGATGTCCTCTCGAAACTCTTCAATATTCTATGAATTTCTGAATGCTGTAATATAAAGATTTTAATTATGTTTGTCATCCTGTACTGATATTTGAGTTTCAGAAACCAATAAATATGTTTCACCATGATGTACAAATTTGCCTCCAATTTCAATAACAGACTTATTAAAAATATCTGCAAATGATTAATTCTATCAGCATTATTGCGATATCTACCATCAAAAAAAGAAATCGTCACTGAGATATGTTTGTTTAAACGACTGCAATAAGGCAACAGCTTGAGACAGATGATCAAGGGAGAAACCAATGGCCAATAAATCTCTCACTTTTGATGGAATCAGTGGAATTGCTGCATCTACTAGAATGTCATTCCAAACATCATAATTCTCCAGTAGACCTCATGCACTGCAAAGTTCCTGGAACATTGGATATACAATGCCATCAACCATTTACGGACTATGAAATGAGGTACATCCATGAACATGATGTAATAGAATGTTTATATGGAAACTTTCACTGACTGGGATTAACTGTATAAACATTACTAGGAGCTTTATCTTTTTTATTTCTAGGAAAAGTTCAACATCCAAATCTTGTTTTTTCCTAGAGAACTTATTATTGCTCCAAGTATAATAGCTAGGAAACTCAGGATGCAGTAGATTCTTAGCAAATCTGTCTGTCTGCAAAATAGACAGTTATTCATGGAATTTGAACAACATCATGAGTGCTTTCCTCAGTAAAATAGATACACTGTTGATATTTTAGATCATCTACTTGTACCCGAGCAGGAAGTCGATCATGAATTTTAAAACAGGAGCCACCAAGTTGCTTCAAAAGTACATATAAGATGATTATTAATATAATTGGTAGTCTCACATACGTCATTTCTAACAGACAGTGTTGCTGAATCAGGGTCATAATTAACATATTTAAATACAAACAAATTTGATAAATTGGACAGAATTGCAGCACTGTACATTTATTTGTGCATTAAAAGTTCTTAGTAAATATGAACTGTTTGGAACAATTCTTCTGTTATCAGTATCCATTTCAACCCCATTTATATTTAATGTAGCTGTACACCCTCCATTCTCAGGACTCCTATGATGATAGCTTGGATATCCAGTATTACTGCTCTGTGTCTCTGTTATTCATGAGTGAGGATAATTTTTAGAACATCTATCATATTTCACGTGGGTGAAAATGCACTCAGACTGCTACAGAATCAAGAATCGTATTTCAAAAAATAATATGGACCGCGTGGAGTGACCGTGTGGTCTAAGGCGCAATATCATTGAGTGTGCGGTCCATCCTACTGGAGGTTTGAGTCCTCCCTCAGGCATGGGTGTGTGTGTTGTTCTTAGCATAAGTAAGTTTAAGTAGTGTAAGCCTAGGGACCGATGACCTCAGCAGCTTCGTCCCTTAGGAATTCACACACATTTGAACATTTTGAATATCGAACAATAAAGGATCGCTCTCTTTGGATGTTCAGTTGAAATAATGAGATCAACTTCGACTGGTTGAACTTTTCTGTCCAGGCATATCAGTAAATGAAATGTCTGATAATCCTCATTATTGCCATTTGACACTATATGCATAGCAACTGATTTACAAATTTCGCTGTTTACTTATGAAACTTCAAATTTATTCAATTTTGGGTGAAAAACTAGACTATAATTTTTGTCCTTGAAATAGTTGATTTTTGATTTCTTGTCTCTTGAGTTTGAATGTGAATTTGTGTGTGTTAGTAATGAAATATTGTGTTTTTTCATGCATGCATCGTGCTAAACCAATAAAGGACGGTGACATAACAATACATTATCCAATATTAGCAGCTTCAATGTTGGCATATTAAAAAGTATATCTCACAGATGCATATATTGATCAGCTTGTGTTTGACAGTGTCAAATGTAATTTAATCTTTCTGCAGTAATTATTTTGGCCATTATGTCAACACAATACCGATTGACAAGATTTTTAAAGTAATACAAAAGGTCCACAGCATTCGTTGTGATCATAAACATGCAAGCACAAAACGGCATGCAATACCCTTTTATTTAGGCGATTGTTAGAATTTGACTGTCGAATTGTAAGATAGTAGCCATCCTCCTCTCTACAAAACCTAAGAGTATACTGTAGAGGATCTAATGAACGTTAAAGTTCTGATACTCGTATCATTTGATCATTTCGACACCTCAGAGCAATAATGCTTGGACCTTTATCTTCGCCTACCAAGAGCCCAGCAAATATGCTACAACTGAAGCGTTATGGCTGCTTTTACACCGTTTTTTTAGGTACTGTATCAGTATAAATACCAAATTTAAAAATCAGCATTTGAAGACGATGGCATATTTTCCTTGTTATATTTAAAACTTCTAATTAAATCATTATTTTTTCCAAGATAGTCTTCAAAGTTTCTATTGATCTCTTTTCACATTTGGGATAACGTTTGACTAAACTGATATCTGATAACTTTCTGAGTCATAATAAATTTGTGGAAATTTGTTGTTTTATTTGGTTTGAGCAGAAACCTTCCTATTACGTGGTACACATGGCTCGTAATCTTAAAAGAGGACATGTAACTGTCTTCTACAATTAGTTGCACACAGAAAGACACATAGTATTTTGCTTCCTTCAGTAAACATTGTCGCATTTCCAGCTGTTGCAAAGAGACTTAATCTCCAGAGCAACACTTGCCAGGCGCTTCATCTTTCCATTTCTTGGCCCTACATTGATCGTTTAATTTGTCCATTGCATGAATTTTTATTTGATTTGAATTGCTGTGATCAAAACGTGGAATAGTTTCCAAAGCAAACATAGATACATCTGCACGTCTGCTTTTCATAGAACATATATGTTGGATGTCTAGTTCTAACACTTATGTCTGATATCATTATGTGTCTTTGATGTAACTCCTATGTTTCCTATGAATTTCGTAATAACTATGATACAGTATTCGCTGAATTGACGCATAAGGAAATAATTTCTCTTATTTTTGGGAAGTTATGTATTCAGAATTAATTTGTGTATATGCTTTTTAAAAATAAGGTCTTTCATAATACAAATGTGTTGAAGTATTATACGTAAAACTGATTTGTCCTTAGGGAATGTAGGATTGACTGAGATGTAAAAGGTGGAGGGAAATCCACCTGCAACGAAAAGCTTTAGCCACTAGGGCAATAGATGGTTTGACGCAAAGCAGTGCGAAACGTCTTTGCGACAGAGTTAGTCGGTGGGCAGCGCTCAACAGGCTAACATCTGTAGTGTTTAAGGAGCTAAGGATTGAAGCAAGATTGGAATAATTATCCTTGGGTATGGATTACGATTTGGGATTATATCATGCCATTTATTGGTGTGCTCTGAAATATGAAATTCCAACGCCAAGAAAATAATTTACTAAACATATTAATTCAAGAATCACGACTATTTTATAAAGCTTTTCTCCGATGCTGCAGAATAGCATCACAGCTATGACCTTCAGGACAAGTAGAGTTTAGTATTGTACCTATATGCAGTAACTTGCTGAAGTACCTAATAACGAGTGTTCTATCTTAACGTTGTGCTGCAATCACTGAATTATGCTTAGTCATTTATCTGAATAGGTTGCTCTTCCTGTTTATGAAATATGTCGTGGTTTCTGAATATAATAAGCTACAGAACAAGTACTGTCTAAAATGTTTATTGACTTTAGGGAGCAATAAAGTTCTTAATTGGTCGGCTAGTCTTTTGTGTGAAATGTTTCCCATGTCTATCAAATTGCCTATGTTAAATGACAGTAAAAGTATAAGTGATGAAAGTACTTAATTAAAGTGATTACTTTAAGTTACGATTAAAAGCTTTGCACAATATTGAATTTGCGGAATAGAACAGTGATTTAATAAACCCAAGTACTGGCCATAACAATTCAAAGGCCTACACTTATTTTATTTGCATTACAAGTTTGAAATAGTACTCTTTTTTCATATATTTCTGTTTATGTGTATATTATGACTGTGTGCTTTTTAGAAGTGTATTCTAAACACATAGGTACGAAGAAGGTAATTGCGAAGGAACCATGGGTAATGGAAGAAATACTTCAACTGATCGAAGAAAGAAAGAAGTACAAAAATGTTGAGGGAAAATCAGGAATACAGAGATACAAGTCGCTGAGGAATGAAATAAATAGAAAGTGCAGGGAAGCTAAGACAAAATGGCTGCAGGAAAAATGTAAAGACATCGAAAAAGAAACGATTGTCGGAAGGACTGACTCAGCATACAGGAAAGTCAAAACAACATTCGGTGAAATTGAATGCAGGGGTGGTAACATTAATACTGCAGCGGGAATTCCACTGTTAAATGCAGGGGAGACAGCAGACGGGTGGAAAGAATACATTGGATACCTCTATGAGGGGAAGATTTGTCTGATGTGATAGAAGAAGACACAGGAGTCGATTTAGGAAAGATAGGGGATCCAGAATTGGAATCAGAATTTAAAAGAGCTTTGGAGGATTTAAGATCAAATAAGGCAGAAGGAATAGATAATATTCCATCAGAATTTCTAAAATCAATAGGGGAAGCGGTAAAAAAAAACGACTATTCACATTGGTATATATAATTTATAAGTCTGGCGACATACGATCTGACTTTCGGAAAAATATCATCCACACAATTCTGAAGACTGCAAGATCTGACAAGTGCGAGATTTATCGCATAATCAGCTTAACAGTTCATGCATTCAAGTTGCTGACAGGAATAATATACAGAAGAATGGAAAAGAAAATTGAGGATGTGTTAGATGACGATGAAAGCTAAAGGTACCGGAGAGGCAATTCTAACGCTGCGGTTGATAATGGAGGAAAGATGATAGAAAAATCAAGACACGTTCATAGGATTTGTCGACCTGTAAAAAGCGTTCGACAATATAAAATGGTGCATGATCTTCGAAATTCTGAGAAAAATTGGACTAAGATGTGGGGAGAGACGGATAATATACAACATGTACAAGAGTCAAGAGGGTATAATTAGAGTGGACGACAAAGAACTAAGTGCTCCGATTAGAAAGGGTGTACGACAGGGATGCAGTCTTTCTTCCCTACTGTTCAATTTGTACATCAAAGTAGCAATGATGGAAATACAAGGAAGTTTCAGGAGTGGGATATCGATGATACGATTCGTTGTTGACATTGCTATCCTGAATGAAAGTGAAGAAGGATTATATGACCTGCTGAATGGGATGAACTGTCTAATGAGTACATAATATGGACTGAGAGTAAATCGAAGAAAGACGAAAGTAATGACAAGTAGCAGAAATGAGAGCAGCGAAAAACTTAACATCAGGAATGACGGTCGCGAAGCAGATGAAGGTAAGGAATTCTGCTATCTACGCAGGAAAATAACCAATGACTCCAAGAAAGAGTGTCCTCCATGTGTGACAATACGGGCGCTGATTCTGGGATCCATTTGATTGTACAGATGGTGAATACAGCCCGAGGAGACATTATTCCACACATGTTCGACCTGTTCACGCAGTTGTTTAAGAGCTGTGAATTGATTACGCGCACAAGTCACTTCTCATATCCTACATATGCTAGATTGGAGAAATCGTGCTGGCCAGGGAAGTTGCTGCACGACCTGCAGAACACGTCAGGTTTCACAGGCAGTGTTCAGATAAGCATTACCCTGTTGGAACAAAACTTCACCTTCCTGTAGCAAGAAAGGGCCGAAAGAAAGGGTCTCACAACTTTCTGCATGTACTGAACGCTGGTTAGCGTCCTCTCTAAAAATACCGAAGGTGAATCAGAGTTGTAACTTATCATACCACATACCATAAGGCTTAGGGTGGGGCCAGTGTCTATTGGACGAATGCACTCTACAAGACAGTGCTGACTACGTCCACGTCGTACGCGCAAACGACCATCCCTTACCTGCAGGCAGAATCTGACTTATCGCTAAAGATCGGGACACGGCATTCCATCTTCCAAGTGATCCTCTGACGGCAGCAGTCGAACCTTCTACGTGGATGCTGAAGCGTAAGTGAGAGACGGACTAGATGTTTGTGTGCCTGTAGTCTCACAGTTACACTACTAGCCATTAAAATTGTTACACCAAGAAGAAATACAGGTATTCACTGGACAAATATATTATACTAGAACTGACATGTGATTACATTTTCACGCAATTTGGGTGCATAGGTCCTGAGAAATCAGTACCCAGAACAACCACGTCTGGCCGTAATAACGTCCTTGATACATCTGGGCATTGAGTCAAACAGAACTTGCATGGCGTGTACAGGTACAACTGCCCATGCAGCCTCAACACGATACCACAGTTCATCAAGAGTAGTGACTGGCGTATTGTGACGAGCCAGTTGCTCGGCCACCATCGACCAGATGTTTTCAGTTGTTGAGAGATCTGGAGAATGTGCTGACCAGGGCAGCAGTCGAACATTTTCCGTATCCAGGAAGGCTCGTACAGGTCCTACAACATGCGTTCGTGCACTGTTCTGCTGAAATTTAGGGTTTCGCAGGGATCTAATGGAGGGTAGAGCCACGGGTCGTAACACTTCTGAAATGTAGCGTCCACTGTTCAACGTGCCGCCAATGCGAACAAGAGGTGACCGAGACGTGTAACAAATGGCACCCCACACCATCACGCCGGGTGATACGCCAGTATGGCCATGACAAATACACGCTTCCAATGTGCGTTCCCCGCGATATCGCCTAACACGGATGCGACCATCATGATTCTGTAAACAGAACCTGGATTCATCCGAAAAAATGACATTGTGCCATTCGTGCACCCAGGTTCGACGTTGAATATACCATCGCAGGCGCTCCTGTCTGTGATGCAGCGTCCAGAGTAACCACAGCCATGCTCTCCGAACTGATAGTCAATGCTACTGCAAACGTCGTCGAACTGTTCGTGCAGATGGTTGTTGTCTTACAAACGTCCCCATCTGTTGACTCAGGGATCGAGATGTGGCTGCACGATCCGTTACAGCCATGCGGATAAGATGTCTGTCATCTCGACTGTTGGTGATACGAGGCCGTTGAGATCCAGCACGGCGTTCCGTATTACCCTCCTCAAACCACCGATTCCATATTCTGCTAACAGTCATTGGATTTCGACCAACGCGAGCAGCAATTTCGGGATACGATTACCGCAATCGCGATAGGCTACAATCCGACCTTTATCAAAATCGGAAACGTGATGGTACGCATTTATGCTGCTTACACGAGGCATCACAACAACGTTTCACCAGGCAACGCCGGTCAACTGCTGTTTGTGTATGAGAACTCGGTTGGAAACTTTCCTCTTGTCAGCACGTTGTAGATGTCGTCACCGGCGCCAGCTTTCTGTGAATGTTCTGAGAAGCTAATCATTTGCATATCACAGCATCTTCTTCATGTCGGTTAAATTTCTCGTCTGTAGCATGTCATCTTCGTCGTGTAGCAATTTTAATGGCCAGTAGTGTAATAACCGGTTCGCAACAGTTCGTGTTTATACGTCTGGGCTCATAAGCCCTCTTACCTCTGTTGTGGTAGCTGTACGGTCTGCCACTGGTACCCTTAGAATACGAAGCTCCCGGCAGGCGACTGTGCAGAATCTCGTCTGTGGGGTGTGAGAACGTCACGAGACCACTGAGACTAGCATCGTTCCAGAACTGACGTAGCACGTCCAACTAGTGTGCACTTCTCTGAAAGGACCATCGCGCCGCATAGAAGGCCACATTGTGACACCTTTCAAACTCACTCATTGGCTGAAGGAAGCACGAGTGCGTCTTTATGTCATGGTTTCCCGCTATCTTCACACTTTTGTACCACTCTGAGCCTTCTGGTTGCGACCAGTCCCTATTAAAGGGTAGATACAGATGGTGCTGTGGTAGCCATGCCACTACGTTATCTGTTGGCGGACGATGTTGAAACCATTATCAGTGCATATCCCATCCTTCATGTGGCATATGCAGTAATCGGATCAAAATCAACGTCGTCTTTCCAAGTAACAAATTGTTTATATATGCACACATTGAAGCACCGAAGAAACAGTTATAAGCATGCGTGTTCAAATTCAGAGATATGTAAACAGGCAGGATACGACGCTGCGGTCGGCAACTCCTATATAAGACAACAAGTGTCTGGCACAGTTGTTAGATCGGTTACTGCTGTTACACTGGCAGGTTATCAAGAGTTAAGTGAGTTTGAAAGTGGTGTTACAGTCGGCGCCCTAGCGTCGGGACACGGTATTTCCGAGGTAGCGATGAAGTGGGAATTTGCCCGTAAGACCATTTTACGAGTGTACAGTGAATATCAGGAATCCGGTAAAACCTCGAATCTCCAACGTCACTGCTGCCGGAAAAAGATCCTACAAGTACAGTACCAACGAAAACTGAAGAGAATCGTTCGATGTGTCAGAAGTGCTACCCTTCCGCAAATTGCTGCACATTTTAATGCTGGGCCATCAACAAGTGACAGCGTGCGAAACATTCAACGAAAAATCATTGGTGCGGTATTTCGGAGGCGAAGGTATAGACCTTGATGACTCACGACAGAATGCTTTACACCTCGCCTGGGCCCATCAACACTGATGTTGGACTGTTGATGACTGGAAACATGTTGCCTGGTCGGGGGAGTCTCGTTTCAAATTGTATCGAGTGGATGGACGTGTACGGGTTTGGAGACAACGTCATGCATGCATGGGTCCTGCATGTCAGGAGGGAACTGTTCAAGGTAGTGGAGGCTCTTTAATGGTGAGGGGCGTGTGCAGTTGGAGTGATACGTGACCCCTGGAACGTCTAGGTGAGACTTTGACAGATGACAAATACGTAAGCATCCTGTCTGACCACCTGCATGTCCGTTGTGAATTCCGACGGGCCTGGGCAAATCCATCAAGAAAATGTGACACCTCACACGATCGGAATTGCTGTAGAGTGGCTCCAGGAACACTCTTCTGAATTTAAACACCTCCGCTGGCCACCAAACTCCCCAGTCATGAACATTATAGAGTATATCTGGGATGCCTTGCAACGTGCTGTTCATAGGAGATCTCCACCTCCTGGTACTCTTGCGAATGTATGGACAGCCCTGAAGGATTCATGGTGTCAGTTCTCTGCACAGCACTACTTCAGACATTAGTCGAGTACATCTCGCTCTTCATATATATATATATCTTCATTGCAACGACTAGAGCACACGACAGGGCCAGGGAATTGAAGGGTAGAACCAGATTCATTGGCTAATGAATGGCGATGAAACAAATTATGTGTCTGGTTCTACTCTTCATTCCCCTGTTGCTCGCTATAGCGGTTGTGCTGTGGTTGTGCATACTGTATTGAGTGGCCGCTGTTCATTGTGAAGGTCACCAGAAATCATCTGTCTCTTTCGTATCATTCGCTATTTCAGGTGAAAACATTTGATATCTATCTATAATGATCTAGAGCTGTAACATATATTCTTTAATATTAACGAATGTTTCCGAATCTTCCAAAATATTTTAGAGGTTCTGTAATGCTTCAAAGAGCTCTGCATTGTCGCGGAGTATTCTTTAACGTTATCTAGAGTAATGTTTAAAGTTCTGGAATATTTTAGAATGTTTCGGAATGTCCTTAGTGATATATAAATAAATGAATAATTTAGCGACATTGTACTTTAGTTCAAATTATGGTACTGTTGAACACGCAAATGTATGTAGGAGGACTTAGAGTATATTTTCGCTTTCGAAAATATTTTTGAGCGTTAAATACCAACATTTTTATGATTTTTTAAATGTTAATTTTTACGATGTTGTCGAGTGAATTGGAATGTTCTTAGACAACAAATGAAAATAAAGAGTAATCGAAAAGAGTCTTTTTTCATGTAGTGTAACAACAAAAAATTTTCAGAAGATTGTGTGAACCCTATTTTCTCCGGATAACATAGCGTCGAGATATTTCTTCAAATGCTTCTAACTATATTAACAACATTTGTCATAAACCGACATAGCCCCGGTTTTCTCTTAACTACGTAGCTCTGTTAGTATTTTTCTTTTCACCGCTTGGAAGTGCAGAATGTAGTTCAGTCCAATAGTTTGACAAATTATGGACTGTATTCCGTTCCTTAATGAATTTAGTATGAATTACTGTAGCAGTTTTCATACAAAGGAATTCTTTGAGAACTTCCTATCTTCCCAGGCAGATGAGAATCAAACTTTATCTCCAATATCTACAGTATACACATCACACTCCAACTAACATAAAGCTCATGGAACCGCACAAGAAAATAGGTGAAACTTAATTTCCTTGAGGATATTTACTGAAAGCTCCCTATATCCTATTTTTTTACGCTACATTTAATTGAAGGTGGAGCACTATGACTTAAGGGTAGTGAGCAGGTAATCATTTTTGATTACCAGCATGCAATTTGTCTTTCTTGTAACATTTTTGGTGACCTTAACTTTGACCATAACCTTGGCTTTTGGTCTCAGTGTGTCAACGCACTCGTCTCTCTTTCTCCTACCCCCTCCCACAACTATGTAAAGCCCCTCCCCCACCTCCTAAACTGTCATGTTTTTGGGGCATCAGCCGTCTGACTGGTTTGATTCGGTGCTACATGAACTCCTCTCTTGCGTTTAGCCTCTTCATCTAAGATGGCACTTGCACCCTACTTCTTAAGTTATTTGTTGGATGTATTCCAATATCTGTCGTCCTCTACAGTTTCTGCCCTCTAGAGCTCCGTCTTGTACCATGGAAGTTATCCGCTACTATCTTCGGACGTGTCCTTTGAATCTGCCCCTTCTTCGTTTTTAACGCATCTCTCTTCTCGTCGATTCTGCGGAGAACTTTCACATTTTATTTTCAACGTCCTTCTATTATATCAAATTTCAAACGCTTCGACTACTGCACCAGATTTAAAACTCTATGATTCACATCTTTCTCGATTTTCCATAATCCAAAATACTCTTCAATACAATGGCGTTCTCCAAACGTACATTATTAAAAACTTCTAACATGCTCCACTGCATCTGGGTCTGAGTACTGTCTTTACTATCTTCCACTCAGCTACCAACGGTTTCACCGACTCTCTCTCTCTCTCTCTCTCTCTCTCTCTCTCTCTTTCTCTTTTAGGATAGACATTCACGAAGCTTGCTGCATACAATCTGCCGGGCAGGTTGTTGACGTTGAGACTATACTGTATCGGAAATGAATGATTATTACGCTCACTGATACAATTTCACTTGTCCGCATTCAGATATTCAATTCACATATGTTAGAAGAATACAAGAACATTGCGTTTGATCTTGCAATGATGTACGCACAGCAGAGTGACACCAAGGACACATAAACAAATGCTTCTTCCAACCTGTATGCCGCACAGTACTTTGAAAAGAAAAATTCGTAATGCAGCTCCCAAGCAAGAGGGCCTCTCTCCTCCTTTCCACTTCAACATCAAAAATGGATCAGAATAATGTCTGACACATTTTATGCGATTATTTCTGACCACAAAAACTTATTGAAATTGATTCTATTACGCATTACAAATTTAGTTTGTTTATACCACCAACTCGATATAATGTCTTCAGTCAGTACTTTCGATTTCTTAGGGGTTTAGCAAACATTGGCCTTAATCTGAGAAGAAGTACATTTATTCAGTATCACAACAGTAAATCTTCTAAAATCAAATAAAGTTTCTGATACAATTTCACTTGTCCGTATTCAGATATTCAATTCACATATGTTAGAAGAATACAAGAATATTGCGTTTGATCTTGCAATGATGTACGCACAGCAGAGTGACACCAAGGACACATAAACAAATGCTTCTTCCAACCTGTATGCCGCACAGTACTTTGAAAAGAAAAATTCGTAATGCAGCTCCCAAGCAAGAGGGCCTCTCTCCTCCTTTCCACTTCAACATCAAAAATGGATCAGAATAATGTCTGACACATTTTATGCGATTATTTCTGACCACAAAAACTTATTGAAATTGATTCTATTACGCATTACAAATTTAGTTTGTTTATACCACCAACTCGATATAACGTATTAACAGATTAAAATGGCTCTAAGCACTATGGGACTTAACATCTGAGGTCATCAGTCCCCTAGACTTAGGACTACTTAAATCTAACTAACCTAAGGACATCGTAAGAAAGCAATCCATGTGCGAATTACATTAGAGGTTGAATGGTTTCAAACAAAAAGGAAGTGACTTGCAAATACGTCAATAATTGGCTCAATATTTTTAATTTCGAGGCTACAACTACATATTTATGAACTAGAGATCGGGCAAGAATGCTATGAAGTGTATCAGTCAGCCTAAGGAAGTGAATGGATGATGATGATGATGAGGAGGAGGAGGAGGAGGAGGAGGAGGAAAAGAGGACAATGGACCCTACAGAGGTTTTTGCATATCATTTTATTATTATTATTTTCAGTGTACTCTGCTCTGGAAACTTTAAGGACGAAAGTAACTTTCGTAAGGAGTGTGACTGCCAAGTAACATGTCTCAATGAAACTTACACCACACATAGAAAGAACCGCTACAGTATAGTACAGAAGATAAGTAAAGGAAATAAGCTATGAGACGAACAGAAATGACATTTTTTCTCAGATAGTAAGTACACTGAGATCACGGTGGCTTATGATGGTGCCTTGGACAACACAAAAGGTCTTGATAAAATGTGTGATCACCACGGACGTCAGTGCATGCTTTGCAACGTGCTCCCATGCTGGCCACAATGATGGTAAGGAGTTCTTTTGGTAGGGTGTTCCATCCTTCCAGCAGTGAGGCTGATAACTGCTGGATGGTCATTGGTGCATGTGGACGTGCTGTAGTATGTCTTCCCAAGGTATCCCACAAGTACTCAATGAGATGTAAGTAAGGGGAAATGGCAGGCCAGCGCGTTTACCAAATATTCTGTAGTTTCGACAGCTCCTCCACCTGCACTGTTTAATGTGGTCGCGCATTGTCGTCGATAAAAATGAAGTCAGGAAGAAATGCACTCCTGAAAAGAGGCACATGGGAAACGAGTATAGTGCCAAGTACAGTCTCACAATAATGTTGACCAGTGAGTCTACAGTGTTAAGGGATTTGGAGGGCAGATCACCCATGCAACAATATGCCTCCGCTTGCAATAATAGCTGGACCACCAAAAGTCTCAAGTTCGACAATGCTCCTGGGTGCATTGTGTGTTCCAACGTCTCGCTATATGACGGTAAGTCCAGAATCACAATTCATACTCAATCAGCGCTCATCAGCGAAGAGCACACATCCTCGCTTCTCGTTGGTGCAGTCCCTAAGCTGGTGGCAACATCGCCGCAGATATACGGGTGTCAATAGAACACAGCATACTGATTGCTGGGCAAAGAGACAACCACCATGCAGTCACCGTGATACTACAGACCGGGAGACAGCGTGCCTTGCAGACCTGTTAAGTGTCATCGCAATTGTACCTGATGTTTGACGTGGGTCCCTTCTGGCCTGGCCGGCCGGAGTGGCCAAGCGGTTCTAGGCGCTCCAGTCTGGAACCGCGCGACCGCTACGGTCGCAGGTTCGAATCCTGCCTCGGGCCTGGATGTGAGTGCTATCCTTAGGTTAGTTGGGTTTAAGTAGTTCTAAGTTATAGGGGACTGATGACGCTAGAAGTTAGTGCTCCGAGCCATTTTGAACCTTCTAGCCTGTTGCACAATGTGGCGGTCGTTTGCTGCTGTAGTTGACTATGGTCTACTACGTCCTCTCCTTTGTACAACAGTGCCTGTGCTTCAGAACGCTCTCTATGAACGTGAAACATCTCTGACGGCTCCATACTCCAGGGCTACAAACGTCTTCCAACTTCCTGATGATTCTTCCCTATGTGAAGTTATCCAGATGCTGTCTCCGGGTCATGTTGTAATGTAAACACCTCCACAGTGAACTAGAGCGCAGCAAGGGTGAGGCATACCAGCGTGGCGTTTACGCAGCTGCGGTGTGCGGGAGAGTGCGCGAGCGGAAGTTGCCGAAGACGATCGAATCAGCTTAGCCTAGCCATGGCAGACTGACACTTCTACGTGGCCACGTGGATGTCGGAACCTGCATTCACTTGTCCACAGGCGGCGAATTTGCAGTGTGCATGTGCGATGCGCTTCGCTTACCAAATTTGGGCGAAATTTTATCGAACGACAAATAACGAACACAGATAAAAATTATTATTCGGTATTCGGGCATAATAAATATTATTCGAAACATTATTCACTTAGACAAATAAAACATTTGTCACCTGTTAATAAGCCGGCCTCTGTGGCCGACCGGATCTAGGCGCTTCAGTCCGGAACCGTGCTGCTGCTACGATCGCACGTTCGAATCCTGCCTCGGGGATGGGTGTGTGTGATGTCCTTAGGTTAGTTAGATTTAAGTAGTCCTAAGTCTAGGGGACTGATGACCTCAGATGTTAAGTCCCATAGTGCTTAGAGCCATTTTAATCTGTTAATAAAATATTTTGTAAATAATAAATAAATTTGAAGTCCAATGACATTTATTGCTCAAATCCTCTCTCATTTGTTGAACGAATGCACTGTGTGTTGCTTTTTAATTAATGTCTTGAATAGTTCCTTTTTCCCACGTCTAATCAGAAACTTTATTTGATTTTAGAAGATTTACTGTTGTGATACTGAATAAAATACTTTCTACACACGCAAAGAGGATATCGATGCATTATGCCTCATTAATTTGTTTTTATTTCGTAACAGCAACATATGATATTCAGATCCCAATCTTCTTCAGCAAATATTGAGAAATCATCCATTCCGTTGTAGTTTTTTTGCAAATAATTCATTGTGATTCCACGTCAACTTCAGTTCGCAAATTACAACAAAAATAATATTTTCTTTTACGTCACAATATCATTCTAAGCTCGTGTCCCTATTTATTCGCCATTTCTTTGGCTGTTAGAAGTCTGTAGTGTGTTGTTACGCTCCCTTCATAATGTTACCTAACTGTTTTTAAATTGTGGGCCCAAGATTGCTGCAGTAACTGCACTTGGTTTAGAGGGAAGTTATAATTAAACATTCGCTACTTGAGCCAGTGTAGACGGAAAACTATTTACCCAAGTTTATAATAATTATGTTCAGACTATGTGCTAGAGGATTTTCGCTGTTAATAGTCTTAGTATCATGATTTGTCGTTAGGACGCGATAATGTTTACGTTGAAAGCAAAGCTGTGACAAGGGTACTGCGGAACTATTGACGCCAGTATGGGAGGACACTAGTGGAAGAAACGGGCATGAGGTGGTTCAAAAACTTTGAAGAAACATCTAGTGTCAAAGATCTTCTTCAAAGTTGACATCTCCCTGCATCTCAAGTACGTGTTAACAGGGCGCAAGTTTCACTTCAATACGTGTCCCGGAAACCAATGCACTATTCATTATGTAAACTGCAGGAAGCAACATCAACTGTCCGTAAGGTTTTATGTTGGCAGTTACGCCTTTTAGAGTACAACGTGCAAAAATCCAAGCATTGCAGCTAAGCAATTGTCCTCTGGGATATGAATTCGCGTGCTCCATGCTGGCCCTCATAGATACTGATGATGATTGCAAATTCTTTTTTTCAGATGAAGAAACGGTCCACATTTGTGGACACGTGAATCACCACAACATAGCATTTGGGAGACCAAAAACTCACTCAACACACAGGAACATATCCTTGAGTTCCTGAAACTTAATATTTGATGAGCCCTGACGCTCAGTAGGGTTATAGGCCCATTTTTCTTTGCAGCGAAAACTATAACGAGATACATTTACTTGGGAATGTTCGAACAGCTCCTGCTACCACAGATCGTAGAGTTGCAGCCGATCATCATTTTCCGGCATGGTGGTGCACCCCACACTTGAATTAGAACAAGTGGGATGTGGTGAATGACACGTTTCCTGAGAGGTCGATGGCCCATGCTGGTCCCATCGCATGGCGCAGCGCTCTCCCGATGTCACGCCATCATACTTATTTTTGCGGGGTTACGTCAGTGATCGCGCGTACCCAACACCCTGCTAATGACAATGCTACCCTTCGTGCACGAATCAACAAAGCAATCAGAACTGTAGATGCTGCAGTATCGATCCGTACATGGGCGTCACTCGAGGTCTTTTCAAAACATTTAGATCATCAACTTCATTCTCCAAGGGTGAAAATAGATTGTCGGCGCCCACCTACACAGTAAAATAAGAGAAATCGGAGCTCTGACGGAAAGACTTAATTGTTAGTCTTTCCCGTTGGCTCTTCGAAAGTGGACCGCTCGATAAATATCTTGAAGGTGGTTCGATGAACTCTCTGCCACGTACTTAATTGTGAATTGCAGACTATTCATGTAGACATAGATGTACATAGATCGCCGTGACGCGCTTTGAACGACGAGTGGGGTACACACTGAAATTCTGGCATAACAGAAAAGAGCTTTGAGAGCTGTTAAATGTTTTACAACAAACCATGATCCTCTATCAATAATAAGTTCCAAGTTGTGGTTATCTGAAATGATAGCAGGACATTACCGATATCCTCTGTACTGAATTAAGATAAATATAAAGAGGTACAGATCACTATGATAACAGAGAAACTTAATGATTAGAAAACTTATCAAACCCGCAGTTACTGTAAGTGAGCTAGAAAAAGTGTCAATCGTATTATTACAGCAAATCAACATGTGTGACTAGTTATGGACCAAATAACTGCAAAATACCAGGCTATGCACGCATCTAGAAGGAAATATTTCATGTAGTCTAGAATAAAATCCCAAAAGATTGCATACTTCAAGTTCACTGAAAACTAGATAATAAATGTAGAATGTGTAGTAGTATACAGATAGTAGCGAAAGGAAATTTGCCGTAGGAAGAAAATGTAGAGAATGTAAGCACAGCAAGGTGATGGAATACATGGAATACACAGTAACTAGAATACATGGTAAGTGGTAATAAGATTGATTCTTATAAGGAAAGTCAATAACATCGCGTAAGCTGAAAACAAATAAAGGGCTACGTGATTGTACGTCATCAATACAACCCATCTGAAATACGTATAACATCAGTTCTAGGAAATAGTGTGCTGTGACTTTCAAGACATCGTTGTTTACAGATGGGTAGCTACGTCTAAATTGTCAGGAAGGACATTGAAAAGCTAAATGCAGGTAGCCAAGGGTTGAAGTGTGATGATATATTATTAAAATCAGCAGTCTTGATTATATAAAAACTACGAAGCATATAGTAATAGCAAGTGCAACTGCAAAACACTTGACAGGTGTGAAAACGTTTGTACAGAACATCTGCTTGAAATAATGCAGAGGTACTAAGTACAGCAACACAACTACGTATTAGATAACAGATCTCACGCTCATAAAGTGCTCATTTAACAAAAATAAAAAATACCATTCATACAGTACGTACTACTGCAGTTCCCCATTACTGACGAGAGAAAATTCCACTTCGTAGATTGTCGACGCGCTTTTTGGTTAACATGTGGCTCCACATTTGAGAAAAGGAGTCCTCAATGCCCAATGAGGCTACCAAGGTGAACGTATTTGCCTTCTAAAACATTATTGATCTCAGGAAATATTTAACTGAAATGGGACTAGCGGTCCGCAACATGACGTGCTCGCTGTAATAACTCAGCAAACACAGACTGCCACACAACCTTAGGAGGAGTTTAATTTTGTTGACGTCCGTGAAACCTACGTCCTCCTGAAATATTACTAGCAGAAACAGTAAGACGTTCGCCATCTTTGAGTACAGTGTCTAGAAAGGACGCAGTATTTAGGCATAAACAATGCTACATACATTTAAATCACCACTACGTGGAGCTGTGAAACGTTTTGTATTCCTCTGTAAGGTATTCGGAGTGATGCCAGTATCCTACAGCCCGCCTGAGGAGAAATTTAAAGTATCCATACCTGCAAAAATTTACAGCCTTGCTTTAAGCTTAATATTTCTCTTCGTGGCTATTAATTCCGTCTTTGTAGTTATGCCCTCCGCATATAGGGGTGTTTTTGACATAGCGAAGTATGGTGATGCAGTCAACTTAGGTTTTGGTACTGCAGCTGCAGTAGTTTCAATCGCTCTTTGTACTACACTGAAACAGTGTATAGTAGACTCTGTACAGGAAAAACTGGCAGCAGTAAGCGATTTTTTGCACCAAAAGAATAAGAAAGAATGGGAATTCTTCAACATATTTCTCTCAGTCGAACTGATAATTCTAGTTGTGTTTTGGTCTGCTTTCTATGGCTTTATACTGTTCTTACTTGCTGATCAGACAGGCTTAGGATTCTTACTACTGACATTCATCATGCATATTATCCGAACGCTGGTTGTCCTACAGTTCTGCAATTTTAATATAGTTTTAGCAAGGAGATTTAGAGCACTAAATGAATGGTTGATCTCTTCATTCAGCACAGATAACGAGAGAAGTCTTGATGCAGGAATTCTGCAAACACTTAAATATTTCCAATTTGGCAACACCAACAACTCATTAACTTTTTTTGGTGGTAGTAACTTTGTTACACACCGTCATGTTAAGGAGGAGACGCTGAAGGGATTGGGAAAAACTGATTATGTCGGAATTGTCATGCATCTTACGAGCGTCAGATTGGCGCATATGACGTTATGTGATATTTGTAATACCATGAGCAACTCTTACGGCGTCCAGAATCTTCTCGAGGTTGTGAGCTGCTTTGTGGGCACAATCATACATCTATACTTGGCGTTCGTCAGTGTGCTGAACATCAGAGACGTCTGGCCTGGACAGCAGAAATGGCTGGTGGTTGCCATGTACAGCACGTGGAGCCTGTACCAGGGTGTCCGCGTAGGCCTGGTAGCGTGGTCTGTCAGCGCCGTGGTGGGGGAGGCAGCATGCACAAGGCGCTTGGCCCTGAAGCTGCAGCTGTTGACCCGGGACAGAGGCGGCCGAGCGCAGCTGCAGGTGTTGGCCACACAGGTGTACCGCATCTGTCCCCTCTACACCGCCGCCGGGTTCTTCACGCTGGACCTGGCGCTGCTCTACACGTTTTGTGGTGGCGTCGCCGCTTACCTCGTCATCCTGGTGCAGTTCAGCGTGTCTGGTGCCTACCAGCAAGTCATTCCTACTAACATGACGACTTCTGTTGATTGTTAAGTAGTCGTGATTCAGCGTTTCACTTATATGTACGTCACTATTTTTAATGTCAATGCATTATGCAGAGCACAGTAATGAACGATTTTATCATTCTCTCTAGATCTACGACAAATTATTGCTATATTGATTCATTTTGAGATTAAAGTTCACTCTTCTATCTATGTTTATTTGCAAATATGTTTGTTCCACCTTGAGCAAACACAACATTTTTCTTCTTTTTACCCAAAGATGATTCACTGAAGCTACAGCATCAACGGTTGTTTTTCATTTTCTTTCTGTTGAACAACAGGAAAATTGCTCTTTGCTTCTTGTACATATAGAGCTGCAGTTTTTAAGAAGTTTTCATAAATTCAAAATCAGGGAAATTTTTGTGTATACTACTTGTTTGTTTTAACTTAAGACAACTAAGTATCACGAAAACGATGCATCGTATGACAAAATGTTCTAGGTGAAGAGTTAATGTTACTAAATGCGACATCTGTTTGTGCTACATACTGCCTACACTATGCTTGTCCATCCTCTTTTAGAATACTGCTGCGTAGTGTGGGATCCTTACCAGATAGGACTGACGGAGTACATCGAAAAAGTTCAAATAAAGGCAGCACGGATTGATTTATCGCGAAATATGGGAGAGAGTGTCACAGAAATGATACAGGATTTGGGCAGGAAATCACTAAAAGAAAGGCGGTTTCGCTGCGATGGAATCTTCTCACGAAATTCCAATCACCAACTTTCTCCTCCGAATGCGAAAATATTTTGTTGACACCGGCCTACATAGGGAAGAACGAGCACCACGATAAAAAAAAAAGGAAAAATCAGAGCTCGTACGTAAAGATACAGGTGCTCATTCTTTCCACGCGCTATACGAGATTGGAATAATAGAAAACTGTGAAGGTGGTTCGATGAACCTTCTGCCAGGCACTTGAATGTGATTTGCAGAGTATCCATGTAGATGTAGATGTACAAATGACCACCACCTAATCACCCTTCCTGTGCGGGTGGAATCAACTTTGTGTTTTGAAACTGAACCCCCACCCTACACTTTAATTACTTAAAAAAAACATGTATGATATATTCAATCATTGTTTCCTATTTGTAGTAGATGGCGCTGTAATCGATATATGCCAAATGTGCCTGTTTTTTCAATTAAGACCCGGCGCTTTTCATTCAACGTCTCATATACAATGTAGGTGTAAAACGTTGTGTTCTGACGGTTGATACTGATATTCAAACGTTACTTGAGTGTTGCAAATGTGACTGTACAATACAAATAATATGGTTAGACATTGACATTGCTAGCAACTAAGCTATTTGTATGATAGCATAGTTTTCTTTTACCCTCGGACTTGATCGTAGCGACTCCCCAAAGTATCGGAATGTTTGATTTCAGTTGCCCTCCGAACCTCACCATCGAGGAGACTGATTTCTTTGTGATTCCACCAGGCTACCAGCGGAAACAAACCACAACCACTGAAATCAGATAAACTGTCCATGACATGATGGTGGCAGGCGCACCTGCCATGGATACTCACCGATTTCAAGCACCCAAATTGTGAGAGGTCAGTGGACTCACCGATAACATGCATCTCGACGTAACCAGAAAATTACTACACCTATGTCCTTGTTCTTGGATCACGCTAAACGTAGTTTCTAACCAGACATTTAAACAGCTAAGCTTATTGTTTTGTACGGCTAAATTTGAATCACTAAAGTAAACTTCTAACATAAACATCAACCGTTAGAACACAAAGATTTACATTTTCATCGAAATTGAAATGTAGAATCAAGTGCGTCGATTGTTAATTGCAAAACAGCACATTCTATATTTGTCGATTACAGTGCCATTGATCACGAATGGAAAACAATGGTTTGAACATAATGTATGTAGTTTTAGGCGTAGAATCCGAATGTGCATTAGAAAGGGGGGGTTCCTCATTTGAAAATACAAAGTTGGCCCCACCCATACAGAAGAGGTGGTTAGAAGGTGGCCAGTTGTAGGACAGATGGATGTCTCCTTTACTAACACTGACTTTCCACCTAGAACATTTTTTCGTATGATGCGTATTTTCGAGGTATTTAGTTGTCTCATGTTTACAGCTTGGAATGTTAGACTGTTGTGGTTAACATTGTATTATATGTCAAAGATTGTGTGTCTGTGTTTTGTGTCTCCGTATGCAATGTTTTCACTTGTGTGTGTTCCCATTGACGTTGCTGTAAATTCAGCGAAATATGGTTGAGTGAAAACAACAAAATTTGTGTTTTCTATGGAAGACCATGCATCTGCAAAAACCCATGTGCGCTCGTTACTTCAAAATAATATGCTAATTTTACAAGGCACAGAAGTTAATATCTATGCCTATACAAAGTAGAAACACAAAATATCAAAAATCTAAAACGTCGCTGATAAATTAATTCTATGAAGCTTCGATGCCGCTAGCTGTTTCTTTTTTGTTTTCTACTTCAAATAGGGTATAACTAAATTAAACCATATTTAAATTTCTCGCAATTTAATTATAGTGAAGGTATGTACAGTAAAAGTATATTACATCATTATATAATAAGTATTTATTTTGAGATTCGTGAGAAAGTTATAATTGTTTAGTCGTGCCAAGAAGAGCGCTACAAACATATTGTGTGTTCTTATTTTATTAAAGTAAAGAAGTAATTAATCACTAGCGTGACACATAACAACTTTATTTACATTCAAGCTGTGAAATGTTTGTGTACTAATCTTCTACTCCCATGTAACAAATACCCAAATGTAAAAGAATGTCATGTAAGTAAAATTCATAGATACTTATAACGATAATTCTCTTCTAGAACTGTATTTCCTTAGTTCGTTTTTAAATTTAAGTGTACCACTGAAAGTGCTGGTATTAAAACCATTGTTAAACGAGACAGAGCAAATTATTGCAAACCAGTGCCTTTAGGAATATCGTCTCAGCTTTCATGTATGTTTGTCAGTTTTGACGTAGTAAAGAAATTCCACTAAGAGCAGCAATTTAACTCCAGAGTTTCTAATTATAGATGCACAACAATTGATTTCCTTCCCGCTAAAGATACAGAGTGCAATAGCCATACGCCACAAGGGAAGCAATAATCAGGCAAGCAGGGCAGACTGCTCTACAAGTGTATTGTCAGCAGTACGGCACCAGCCAGCTGGAAGTGGGGAAGAGGGATTTCCCATTGGGAATATCTGGAAGGGGCATTCACCCGACACACAACTGGTGTGAGTATGGACATATTAATTTCTCTTCATAGACATGTAATTGATAGTCAGAAAAGTTATGCTGTTGCTTGAACGTAAAGGTAGTTCCAACATATCACCAAATGTTTATGTGAAGTAACCAAACTACTACCCACATCAAAAAAAGTGTTATGCACTTCTAGTCATAAGGGAAGGGATAGATTTGATGTGGTTAACTGTGATTTCAATGCATTGAGAAATATATTCGTACGTAAGGGGTGCTAGATTCATTTCGTTAACAGCTGCACAATATAACAATGCAAGGGCTCAACTCGACCTACTATAGTGTATAAACAGGATGGTCAATATGGCTGTAAGGAAACGTCCCCTCATCGTCGCCCTTAAGCATATCCTCGCTTTTTCTTGTTGCACTATCGACAATGATGTTGATTACAGTACACCAACCCATATCGGTGATATCTTTCCAACCCTTTCGTTTGTGGGGGCGTTGTTGGCTATCATATAGTGCCAAACGCCTGTGCTTGTTTGAGAGAGTCTTGGCAGGGTGCAGCACCTTCTGGAAGTGCTGACTGGAAGACAATTTCCTAGAAGGGAAGAGAATCTAGACATGTAGCTGGTGTGAGTGTGGGGATACCATAAATTTTCTGGGTGCTGTACATATATAAATGACAACTGCACTATTTGTCTGAAATGCTTATATGTCGCAGTGTAAATTTGGTGTTATTCTGGGCTATTTTCGTAAACGGGTCCTGTTAGGACATGAATTTCCATGCACACAAACTGAGACATAATGAAAGCGCCTACAACAACAACAAGAGCGACCGTTAACTATTTCTGTGATACTTTGTGATTTCCGGAAAGGACTGATATGTAATGGACAGGATGTCCTGTTAGGATCACTAGGAAGTATGTATCCCATGTTATTCTGGGAAGCATTGCAAAAGATTCCTATAGTGCACCCAGAGGAAGACTTGGCTGTTATTTACATAGACATGAGATGTCAGTATAACACTGAAAACCTTTTAGCTGCACTTGCAAGGGTGAGCCACTATCCACACATCTTGCTGAGAGTGATACGATATGCAAACATGTCGCTTGATCGCAGTTTCAAATGCTGTGTGTCATCGCGCCAAGGCGAACACGTGTTTCGACAGGTATTTCTCAGGTGTCAAGTATGAAAGGGATGCCACAGCCTCATCCTTGCAGGACCCAAACTGACACCTGCACATGGTTAGGCAGCAGATGGCCGCATAGTCACTTTGCGGGGGCCGCCATTGCACCCCGACTCCTGTCAATGTGTGCAGTGGTGTTCTGTGTGGTCCATTAGAGAGTGACAATCGAAAGATTTTTACCAGTTTAATTATGTGTGATAGGTGTTTCATGCCAGTATTTCTTGTGTGATCAGAGTAAAAAAGAAGAGTGACTGATTTAATTACTTCTTACAAGATCTGCATTTTTGTAAACAGCAGAGAATGGTGAGCAAGAGAAATCTAAACCCACAAACTGAGTTTTTTATAAATAAATAATATATCCTTGAATTTGCCTTTGTGAGATTCTTCCTCTCCACCACAAGGCCGCCAATTTCCAGGTATATGAGGGGTGGGAGGATGAGGAGAGGGGGGAATGAAGTGGTGGTGAGGGGGAATCGATTTCCTGAAAAATTCTTTAAATAAATAGATAAACTATATTCTATACACTGCCTTAAGCCCCATAAATTGTTTAAATAAACAATATTTCACACATTGTCTAAATTCTTTAAACAATATTCTGACCACTGCAATCGATTTCCTGACAAATTCTTTAACTAAATAAATAAACTATATTTCATACACTGCCATAAATAATTAAGCAATGGCTCTGAGCACTATGGGACTTAACTTCTGAGGTCATCATTCCCCTAGAACTTAGAACTACTTAAACCTAACTAACCCAAGGACATCACACATATGCATACCCGAGGCAGGATTCGAATCTGCGACTGTAGCAGTCTCGCTGTTCCAGACTGTAGCGCCTAGAACCGTTCGGCCACAGTTAAGCAATGTTCTGTACATTGTCTAACTGAGTCTTTTCACGCCAATTTCCAGGGGGGGGGGAGGGGTTTTACCACAGGGGGAGGGGTTAATTAATTTATCTATTTAATTGTTGTCAACCTAACTGATAAGAGTGAGAGGGGCTATCCAATAACTCAGACCTGAAAGTGTGCCTGTAACAGCGAGGGGGAAGGGTGGGTTTGTGGTTTCCTGAGGGGAGAGGGATTGGGGAGAACAATAGGTTAAGGATCTTTCAATCAAAAGGAAGGATCCTTTCAGCAGAACAATAGGTTAATGACCTGTTAACCAAAGGAGAACGATAGGTTTTCCCCCTGAGTGCATACCTGACCCTGATGTAGGCAACCCGCAATGTGGGGTGATGCTCCTGTTGCCCAACTACTCAGGTGTTTTCAGTCAGCACCTGTGGAAAGTGCTGCATCCCGCCAAGTCTCTCCCAAAGAAATGTTGTAAGGCACAGGCGCCTGGCACTATGTGATAACCAACAGCCCTCCTGTGGACGAAAGGGTGGAAAGACATATTTGATGGTGTACTGCAATAAACATCGCAGTTGCATATGTTACAAAGAATGTGTGAGGATCTGCTTAGGGGAGGCGATGACAGGACATTTTGTATGTCCTTGATGTTACAGCCGTTTTGCTCTTCCTGCTTGTACTCTATAGTTGATCCAACTAAACCCTTGCATTGGTATATTGTGCAGGTGTTTACGAAATGAATTTACCACCCCTTATGATCGGACGTACTTGTCAATGCGCTGAAATCACAATTCCCCATGTCAAATATATCGCCCCCTTACGGATAGACAAATGTAATTTTCTTACAAGAAGAGTAGTCCGATCACTTCCTAGAGACGTCTGGTAATATGCCGGAACACTAACCACTGTTGCTTTACATTGAAACGGTAAAACAGTCCCGACAAGCAGCTTGATTATAATTTATAAGTGCACAACGTCCGAAAAATTATGGTATGTCCACACTCACATCAGCTGGGTGTCGTTTCGCTTGGCCTGCCATAGCTTCCGTGTAGCAAAACCCTTCCGTTACGTCGTCGTTATCACATATTTGTCGAGGAATAAAGGGCGTGTTTACAATTAAAAAGCTCTCGCGTCTTTTGTCTTACACACGGTCTTGAACGATAGTCGCGTATGATAGAGGAAGAACTGATATCCCAGCAAAGTCAGTCCCCTGCTAATACTCTCGAAATCCCATTATGTTGCGACAGCGGTGTTCCATTAATTAGAAGGCCGTGTAGCCGTCTATCATAGCTGGTTATATAGAGAGCTATCACAACGAGAAAAAATAGCGGACTAACTTTCAGGGAGAAATTCACAACGACGCAGATACTCGTGCTCAAATATTTTTTATCACTGGTACTGCTTCTAGTGATCTGTAGTCAATGACGCAAAGAAACACTAATAGGTGTCTTCGGTTACTTCAGATTCAATAGTTACATTTATTTACATTCAGCTCCAACGCCCACGGATCCTCAGACCTACGCAAATCGCTGTTGCTTACCTGTGTCACAACCCTGCTACAGATAGGAGCCTACATTTAAATACATATTCCACAAACCACTGCAGAGCGTGACTACACCGTAGCAGTATGATCGATTTCTTCGTTCGTTTTCCAGTCACACACGAAATGATCGAGTACAAATGAAAATCTTTATGCCTCAGTATATACCGTAACCTCCTCTATCATTCATTGGTTCTAATGACCAATAAAACCTTAGAGCTGCAACCGTACCAAACGACAAGTGCACAAAGAAAAATCTGATAATCTGTCATTCATCATTATGAATGATTGTAAATATGCTCCTGTAAGCGTCCTAGTCTTTTTTATCGTGGTTCTATGATTATTACGCTAGAAATACGACAGTGTAATGGTGTCAGAGTGTTCGTTGACAGCATAACGTTTCTTGAGAAATACATCACCTTTTTTTTCCAAATGGAGCATATCTTCATAATACGAATCTAATAGTATCACAGAGTTTCCAATACCCTATCCATTGAATTATTTACTTTGGTGCAACAACCTCACACCTCCACCCATAATTCGGAGGTACTGCAAGAATAGAGGGAGATTCGGAGCTTAATAACAGCTTGGCTCATACAGTTATCATACATCGAGAACCAATTAACGAACAAGTACAAGCTGGACCAAATCAATGTTAATGTTTCGTGCAGCAACAGTGGCCATCTTACTACCTCTTACACTTAGATCTGAATTGTAGCGCCAAAGTCTCTAGGTGACTTACCAACGGCATTAGCGGCCACTAGCCTCCTAAGCCTTCACTGTTTAGCAGCTGGTCCAACCCCCCCTCCCCCGCCCCCCCCCGGCCCCCTTAAAAGTCCATGCAAATGAATATGAGACTGACATATTCTTCTGCTTCAGCTCAACGACTTGCCAGTTGGTAGTGATTGGGTTGACATCCTTAAGATTCCGGCAAATGAATTCGAACCCTACGAATGCATTCTACTGCATCTCTTCCAGATACTTACTGTTAGGCACTTTACAGCAGTTAACGTCTCCGGTAACAGTGTACGGAATTTCTTGTTCTATTAATGCCTACTACATTTAGTTACGTTTGCTTCAACAACCAACTCCATCACAGATACGCTACCTACTTGCAGACAACTCTATCACCTACGAACATCCCACATCTAAAACAAATATACCACAGATACCTGTACAGTGCATGGTAGATGGTTCATCCCACCAGTATTATCTGTTACCCTTCTATCCCAATCCCGCACGCTGATTGAATAAAAAATGGGATTTCAAGAGTATTAGCAGGGAACTGTGACTTTACTTGGGATATCAGTTCTTCCTGCTCTAGGATATGCGACCATCGTTCAAGACTGTATGTAACATAAAAGACGTTTTGATTGTAATTACGACGCCCTTTATTCCTCCACAAGTATGTGATAATGACGATGTGGTGACAGGGCAGCTATGGTAGACTGTGCAAAACGACAACGAGCTGGTGGAAGTTTGAACATAAAGTAAGTTTTTCGGTTGCTGTACACATACAAACGATAACTGCACTGCTTGTCTGAAATGTGTATGTATTGGTGTGCAAAATTATTATGGCCAGTGTTCCGACATGTGCAAAGAAAATGATGTGAGTCGGAAGTGAACAGACTATGTTAAATCATGAGGAATGTATAGATTCTCAGATTTTTATGTGGAAATTGTGATATCAACGCACGTCGAGCTGTAGAGATATGAAAGATTTTACTTGAAAAAGTTATGTCCAGACGCAAGAAGGATATAGATTTACGTGGGAAATTGATATTTCCAGAGTAATAGTCGTCCTGAGGATGTATTTCCGATACCTCGTTCGTTGTCAAATATCAGCAGATTGACTATGTAATCATAATGTTTAATTGTAATTACATTGTTAAATATGTGGCTGGTTTTCTAGGACGCCTGCAGACGACTGCACTTAGTGTCTTAGCACATGGCGGAGGCAGCCAGTGGCCGGAACGAATGTACATTTTTGGCTTAATCCGCGAACGGCCACTGAGGCTCACAAACCAGTCAGGAAGGCCACTAGGGTGCAGTTGACCTAGCGATGTTGCCCTCTGGGTGGGTGAATAGAGAACTAATATTCAGAATATCTTGGGCACTCTTGGCAATCGCTTGTGTTGCTAGTATTCTCCTATTTTTAAGTCTGTATTTGAGAAGATCCAATATGGCGGGTGGTTAATCAGGACTGTTATTCACCTAACAGCAACGTAAATGCTATGATATTCCAGGAAACCATTGAAAACACATGAAATTCTGGAAATTTTCGTATGCAACACAATGATTTCAGCGTAGTGGTGTCACAAATATCGTCATTTTTGCTGTAAAATCGGATACTGCAGCTGATATCAGCTTCGAGATCCTGTTATTAATTCGCGATTGACGAATCATTTCAAATTAACAGATCACAGAAAGAAAATATTCGCATAATCCCAGAGTTTGTAGAAGTTCGCAACTCGTTGCAGAAACCATGGCAGTAAGCAGACTCGACCGGAAATAGTACCGTTAGTGGACGCCTTTGAGCCAAAGTAATAGTCACGCTTTGTACACCAGTTCGGAGAGTGATCGATGTCTGCAGAGGCCGCCCCAATCGCTTACCAGGCCAACACGTGCCTTGTGACTGTTGGCTACAGTGGACGATCATTCAGCCTCGAGGGGGATGCCTAGCACTGCTACCATACCCCATATGGTGCACATGCTTCTGTTTTCTGGATCCACGGAATGTGTCTTTGAGGTGTACGTATGAATGTGTGGAGGTTGATAGCTATATGGATGCTGCAGAAGAGATAATTATGTATGGTGCACGATATGAACTGCGTTTACTAGAGTGGTATGGTATGGTGGTACAATCGTTTGTGGTTATACAGCTGGTTGGAGATTGGCTTCATGCCAAGAAATTCAAGCTTTCCCCGACAGTAGCAGAGCAATGTAATTGACTAAATGTCTTTGACCATGGTTCCCGTATTTCATGATCTTCAAACCACATTTGCAGGGCATAACTGTAAGTGCAATATGATTGCAGTATGCTTTTTTTCGATGTGTACGAAAATAATTTTCCCCTGAAATTCTCGTTATTTGTCTATCTGCAGAAAGTATTGGATAGTGCTTCCACACCAGCTGCAGTGAGTAAATTCAGTACGAACCAATCGGGATTCTCCATTCACTTGAAGTTCTGTGATCAGTGAGTCAAAAGACGTTCTTTGTTGGGGCATAGGTGTCTCTACAGACTGCTTTGAACAAGACGGGGGCAGAACGAGGCACCTACAGAAAGTTCAGTGACATCAGATGGTCACGTATTCTTTAAGTGTTCACAGACAAGTCCAGGTAGACCAGTCTCCTCTAGTTCGGACAGGTGGAATGTTGTCCCCCACCTGTCATGGCTTTAGACCATCTGCACACCAACAGTTGCAGGAAATCGAAAATTCATGGAAAACTCCAGCCATTTTTCTCACCTGCAAGACAGTGTTTCGAATTCAGTGTTTCGAATTCTGTGAGAATCTTATACATCAGATCTGCTGTGTGTCCTTTTTTTTTTTTTTTAATATCTGCTGTGGGTTTTGAAATACACCACCAACTTTTAGATATGTAATTAGTTTCATTTCCTCAAGTGTGCTTAGCCACCAGTTGGGTTTCCCATTGTAGAATATTGCTTCAGAAAGTAAAATAAGTGCCTTAACATCCCTAACTCCAGCAGCGAAAATAAACTAAACTCACTCAAGGGTTCAGAAAAGTGGTGAGCACTACAGTATCTGTAGGACACTGAAATTTTTTTCTCTCTCAGAGTGTCTCCAAATCAGCACCTTAAATTCGAAAACTGGGAAGCGGTGGGCGGCAGGAAGTGGTGGCTGGTTGTAGGACAGTTTTGAGCACACTTTGGTGACAGTATTGTTGCTTAGGGCAGTCTCTCTTTAAACTTCGAGACGAACATAGATACGCATAATTGGAAAAAGTGGCGGGTGTGGGGTGGCAGAATGTGTGGGTGGGAGGTGCTAGAATTTGGAGGACATTTCACCAGCAGGATAACATCACCAAAATATATAAATACACTACGTCATTCCTCTCCTGTAGCTCAGCACAGACTTAGTCTTTTCCCACTAATACACAAGTGGGGGAGGGGGTGGATGGGGGAGGTTGCTGTCAAAGTGTGGAGGAGCGGTGGGGAGTTAGATTAGTGGAGGGAGCCCAATTTAAGATAGTCCAATTGAACTATTTCCCACCAAAATAATGTCTTGTCATTTCGAGAGGGGGTGAGGGGGCGTGTGACATCAAGAGGGGAGGGGGGGACCCAGCGGCCAACATGTAAATTTATTTGTCCTCACAACCCCTTTGTTCCACTACTGATCGGAACTCTTAGCTTTCATTTGGTGAATTGTGATATTTCATGCCTATTTATTTGTTTGAGTGACCAATGTCTGTACAGACCACTGATGTCTAGAAGTTTTGATGAGTGCATAGTTAACTAATGGATATCTAGCCATATGGGCACTATAGTTGCAAGAGTTAAATTCCACTGTTATTTATGTTTCTGGCAGTATCATTGCTGATCTGCACTTCTAGTGCTGAATAATGCGACTGAGGAGGAACATAATGAGAATAATTCTAGTATCTTGTACATAGTAGGCACAGCCTTTGAGATTTTCATCACATATTCACTTTCCGATACTGAGAAGGAACAATAGAGAACAGTCTTGTACACTGGAACACTTTTTAAACTTCGATGCCGAGCCAAACCACGTAAAAAAAGTGAAATATATTTCCTACTCCTTTTTTAAATAGCGGCCTTCATTTTTTCCCCTATTAAATCCTTTTCATTTTTTTTAATTGCAAAAAATACTCCTGAAAAGTAAGTTTTATTCAAAGATTCATCATGATAATATTTGATTAAATACAATATTCGTCTAGTTGATGATGTTCGAGTTGCACAGGCCCCTTATCGTCTTTCGTCGCATAATATGATAATTTTAAGGCAGAAGCTCAGAGTTATGTTGCAGGAACGGGTAATTAGTCCTTCCACTTCATCATATGCTTCACGAATATTCCTTGTCCCTAAGGCGCAGGGACAGGACTATAGGCCGGTATTTACTTACAGGGTTTCAAGCAAGCAGGTCACTTAGGAATTAGTCCCCTTGCCTGATCTCCACAACTGTTTTACTTGGTTTTCTTGGGATTGTTGCTTCACTGTGCTCGACTTGAGTCAAGCCCACTACCAGATTCCCTTGACCGAAGAATCTAAGCATGTCACTGCCTTTTGCGTGGACTGGAATCTGTATGAGTTTAATAAAGTGCCGTTCGGGGTGGCAACTGTAACCCCTGTTCTTTCTCCTTTATTGGATCGTGTCTTGCGGGATTTGAAATTTGCGTGTGTTTGCAGCTACTTTGATGATGTTGTTGTTTACGGTCGTTTGTTCGAGGACCACCTATCTAACCTTGTTCGGGTGTTGTCCAGATTTCATTCTGCTTCGTTAATAGTGAAGCCGTCATGGATCACCCTCGCCAGGCGGCAGGCGCCAGATCTCATTTTTTGGATCACCTCGTTTCAGGTGATGGCATCAGTATCGACCAGGAAATAACAATCGATCTGGAAAACATTTCCTCCA